>NC_068361.1:73473355-73535855 GCF_020536995.1 Dreissena polymorpha | reverse complement strand
CTGGTGCGAATGCCGAGTCGGCTCTGACATCGTTGTTCGGCCATTGTCCCGAATATCGAGCTGGGGTGAATGTCGAGCCAGCTCTGACATCGACATTCGGCAAAAATCCCTAATATCGATCTGGGGTGAATGTCGGGCCTGCTCTGACATCGACAATCGGCAAAAGTCTCGAATATTGAACTAGGGTGAATGTCGTGCCTACTCTGACATCGACATTCGGCACTAGTCCCGAATATCGAGCTGGGGCAAATGTCGAGCCAGCTGTGACATCGACATAAGGAAAAAGTCCCGTATATCGGGCTGGGGCGAATGTCGAGCCAGCTCTGACATCGACATTGTGCAAAAGTCCCGAATATCGAGCTGGGGCGAATGCCGATCCAACTCTGACATCGACATTCTACACAATTCCCGAATATCCATCTGGGGCGAATGTCGAGCCAGCACTGACATCGACATTCGGCAAAAGTCCTGAATCTCGAGCTGAAACGAATGTCGAGCCAGCTCTGGCATCGACATTCGGCAAAGGCCAGTGTATTTTTTTACATCGTCGGCAGACTGTGCTGTGGCGGTCGCGGCTGCATTGTCATACCAAGTTTGTGCATATTATGATTGGAAACATGTTTTTCGTATGATATTACTAAAACGTTTGCTGGCGAAAACATTCAATTAATTTTCAATTACGGCATGTTTATTTGATGCTACTTTATTTATGTCTTATCAGTCGTTATAATATGTAACTTAACAGGGGTGGAGGGCATGCGTATTTGAGACTTAACTTCGTTTAAGTGAGGTTAGTTGTAACTGACTTACAAAACGGCGTCGCTTTTGTTATTTTCGTAAGGAAGAAGCGCGTATTTTTTACCGCGTAGACACTTTATATGTGTATGTATTGTAAATGAATACGCCCTTTAGGCTTTTCTGTGTGCATGCTTCCCTCGTTTTTTTCAAGATCGCAAACGTCGAAAAAAAGTTATTGAAAGAAGCGCGTTCACAAATGCGTCGTTTATTTACTTGACTTACGAGATTGGGTATGCATGGATAATATTTTATCTGATATTTAACCGTATTTGCGCATATGAACATTCAAATAAAACACAAATCACGAGTATCTTAATTTCCCGACGTTTTTTTTCTATAATAATTAATATATTGAAGATATAAGAGTGTAAATCCCCTTTCGGAAACTAACTTGTTTATGCACATGTTATGCTCTGTCTTTCAAACAAAAAACACAGCTCATACCTATGTTAGACGGTTTTACAAGACATTACTGTTGTGAATGAATTCCGCATTGGTACGAACGTATTGAAGATCTTTTTGTCATTAGAGGTCAGGAGTTAACATTTTATATTGTTTGCAATTGACGCAGTATGTTATATGTGATGAATTGCTAGTTTTAAGTTATTATATCTAAGGTGAAATACACTGCTGCGATTGTTTTCTCACATATTTAACACAGTAATTTAAGGCATTTGATGGTATTTTTATACAGTGTAATTTTTAAACGTGCATTTTAAATACGTATCAAGAGTATACCTTAAACGGAATACAACGCTTTCTATTTCCCGGTAACAAAACGATAGTTAAAGGTTTAAAAAAGAACGCGTAACTAAGTGTGTGCCTTTTTAGAAAGCGAAAGGTACATGACAATCCAACTATCAAACAAAGTACAAGACAAGTGCCACGCCAGTTAAAACACAATACAATCAATTTGACTTGCAATATAAGTGGAATGAGCAACCAAAAAGGTAAAGCCTGTTCAATACTATTACAATGTTGATTTTAGAAAATACTAACATTAGTAAGATTCGGAATAAGTTTAAGCAATTCGGAATACATGACGGACTCGATTTGCAAATCAGTGCATTAAGTGTTAATTGCAGATTCAAAAATATGTGTTTATTGAATATAAGGAAATTTAAAGCGTGTTGCCACAACGATACTGATACATGTATATAACTTTGATGTGACACATTTTGGAAGACCTACTTATAAACCAGTTCTGTAGTTGGTGAAAGTGGACTTGTAGTGGATAGAAAGAGTTGTGCAAAGGCAATACATTATATGATTTTTTAGAGAAATGATCAATATATACAGGTATTTAATTGTTCTTTTATTTCTTTTGTTAATACAAATTATTTGAGACGGTTGTTTTGAGGAAATAACATATAAGTAGGTGCGTGAAGTTGGCTCGCCGTTCGACGTTCGACATTAGTTCAACATTCAAATTACCGAATGTCGAGCTGGCTCGGCATTCCAGCTCGACATTCAGTTCGGCATTCGCATATAGTGTTGTATGCTTATTTTCGAATGTCGAGCTGGCTCGGCATTCCAGCTCAACATTCAGCTCGGCAATCGCATATAGTGTTGAATGCTTATTTTCGAATGTCGAGCTGGCTCGGCATTCCAGCTCGACATTCAGTTCGGCATTCGCATATAGTGTTGTATGCTTATTTTCGAATGTCGAGCTGGCTCGGCATTCCAGCTCGACATTCAGTTCGGCATTCGCATACAGTGTTGTATGCTTATTTTCGAGTGTCGAGCTGGCTCGGCTTTCCAGCTCGACATTCAGTTCGACATTCGTATATAGTGTTGTACAATTTTTGTTTGAAAGTCGAGCTGGCTCGGCATTCCAGCTCGACATTCAGTTCGACATTCGGATATAGTGTTGTACAATAATTTTTGAATGACGAGCTGGCTCGGCATTCCAGCTCGACATTCAGTTCGGCATTCGGAGAAAGTGTTGTACAATTTTTTTTGAATGTCGAGCTGGCTCGGCATTCCAGCTCGACACTCAGTTCGGCATTCGCATATAGTGTTGTATGCTTATTTTCGAATGTCGAGCTGGCTCGGCATTCCAGCTCGACATTCAGTTCGGCATTCGCAAATAGTTGTGCATGCATATTTTCGAATGTCGAGCTGGCTCGGCATTCCAGCTCAACATTCAGCTCGGCAATCCCATATAGTGTTGAATGCTTATTTTCGAATGTCGAGCTGGCTCGGCATTCCAGCTCGACATTCAGTTCGGCATTCGCATACAGTGTTGTATGCTTATTTTCGAATGTCGAGCTGGCTCGGCATTCCAGCTCGACATTCAGTTCGACATTCGTATATAGTGTTGTACAATTTTTGTTTGAAAGTCGAGCTGGCTCGGCATTCCAGCTCGACATTCAGTTCGACATTCGGATATAGTGTTGTACAATAATTTTTGAATGACGAGCTGGCTCGGCATTCCAGCTCGACATTCAGTTCGGCATTCGGAGAAAGTGTTGTACAATTTTTTTTGAATGTCGCGCTGGCTCGGCATTCCAGCTCGACACTCAGTTCGGCATTCGCATATAGTGTTGTATGCTTATTTTCGAATGTCGAGCTGGCTCGGCATTCCAGCTCGACATTCAGTTCGGCATTCGCAAATAGTGTTGCATGCATATTTTCGAATGTCGAGCTGGCTCGGCATTCCAGCTCGACATTCAGCTCGGCAATCGCATATAGTGTTGAATGCTTCTTTTCGAATGTCGAGCTGGCTCGGCATTCCAGCTCGACATTCAGTTCGGCATTCGCATATAGTGTTGTATGCTTATTTTCGAATGTCGAGCTGGCTCGGCATTCCAGCTCGACATTCAGTTCGGCATTCGCATACAGTGTTGTATGCTTATTTTCGAATGTCGAGCTGGCTCGGCATTCCAGCTCGACATTCAGTTCGACATTCGTATATAGTGTTGTACAATTTTTGTTTGAAAGTCGAGCTGGCTCGGCATTCCAGCTCGACATTCAGTTCGACATTCGAATATAGTGTTGTACAATAATTTTTGAATGACGAGCTGGCTCGGCATTCCAGCTCGACATTCAGTTCGGCATTCGGAGAAAGTGTTGTACATTTTTTTTTGAATGTCGAGCTGGCTCGGCATTCCAGCTCGACATTCAGTTCGGCATTCGCAAATAGTGTTGCATGCACATTTTCGAATGTCGAGCTGGCTCGGCATTCCAGCTCGACATTCAGCTCGGCAATCGCATATAGTGTTGAATGCTTATTTTCGAATGTCGAGCTGGCTCGGCATTCCAGCTCGACATTCAGTTCGGCATTCGCATATAGTGTTGTATGCTTATTTTCGAATGTCGAGCTGGCTCGGCATTCCAGCTCGACATTCAGTTCGGCATTCGCATACAGTGTTGTATGCTTATTTTCGAATGTCGAGCTGGCTCGGCATTCCAGCTCGACATTCAGTTCGACATTCGTATATAGTGTTGTACAATTTTTGTTTGAAAGTCGAGCTGGCTCGGCATTCCAGCTCGACATTCAGTTCGACATTCGGATATAGTGTTGTACAATAATTTTTGAATGACGAGCTGGCTCGGCATTCCAGCTCGACATTCAGTTCGGCATTCGGAGAAAGTGTTGTACAATTTTTTTTTAATGTCGAGCTGGCTCGGCATTCCAGCTCGACATTCAGTTCGGCATTCGCAAATAGTGTTGTATGCTTATTTGCGAATGTCGAGCTGGCTCGGCATTCCAGCTCGACATTCAGTTCGACATTCGGATATAGTGTTGTACAATAATTTTTGAATGACGAGCTGGCTCGGCATTCTAGCTCGATAGTCAGTTCGACATTCGGATATAGTGTTGTACAATAATTTATAAATGTCGAGCTGACCTGTCGACCAACCGACCGAAGACCGATGGACGGGGGAGGAATAACCGATGGACGGCGGACAGAAAGATAAGGGACGACCGATGGACGACCAATTGGCGACCGATGGACGGGAGAGGGATAACCGATGGACGACCGACAGAAAGATAAGGGACGACCGATGGATGATAAACGGACGGACAAGGGCAGACAATGGACGACCGATGGACGGCCAACAGTTGGACGAGGTACGACCGATGGACGGCAGATAGACGACCGATGGACGACCGACAATGGGACGAGCGACGATCGATGGACGACCGATGGACGGCCGATGGGCTGCTGATGGACGACCGACAGAACGATCAGGGAAAACCGATGAACGACCGATGGACGACCGATGGATGGAAGAGGGATAACCGATGGACGACCGACAGAAAGATAAGAGACGACCGATGGACGACCAACGGACGGACAAGGGCAGACAATGGACGACCGATGGACGGCCAACAGTTGGACGAGGGACGACCAATGGACGGCCAACAGATGGACAAGGGACGACCGATGGACGACCGATGAATGACCGATGGACGAACGATGGACGTCCGATGGACGGCCGATGGACGGCCGATGGACGGCCGATGGACGGCCGATGGACGACCGATGGACGACCGATGGACGACCGATGGACGACCGATGGACGACCGATGGACGACCGATGGACGACCGATGTACGACCGATGGACGACCGATGGACGACCGATGGACGACCGATGGGCAACCAATGGGCAACCAATGGACAACCAATGGACGACGGATGACTATCGATCGGCGACCGATGGACGACCGATGGACGACCGATGGACGATTGATGGACGGGAGAGAAATAACAGATGGACAACCGAGAGAAAGATAAGGGACGAAAGATGGACGACCGACCGACGGACAAGGGCAGACAATGGATGACCGATGGACGGCCAACAGTTGGACCAGGAACGAAGATCGGTCGAGCATCGGTCGTCCATCGGTCGTCCGTCGGTCATCAATCGGTCGTCCATCGGTCATCAACCGGTCGTCCATCGGTTTCCCATCGGTGTCCATCGGCCGTCCATCGGTCGTCCCTCGTCCAACTGATGGCCGTCCATTGGTTGTCCATTACCTGTTCTTGTCCGTCCGTTGGTCGTCCATCGGTCGTCCCTTATCTTTCTGTCGGTCGTCCATCGGGTATCCCTCTCCCGTCCATCGGTCGTCCATCGGTCGTCAATAGGTTTTCCATCGGTCGTCCCTTATCTTTCTGTCGGTCGTCCATCCGTTATAACTCTCCCGTCCGTCGGTCGTCCATCGGTCTTCGGTTGGTCGTCCATCGGTCAGCTCGCCATTTAAAAATTATTGTACAACACTATATCCGAATGCCGAACTGAATGTCGAGCTGGAATGCCGAGCCAGCTCGTCATTCAAAAATTATTATACAACACTATATCCGAATGTCGAACTGAATGTCGAGCTGGAATGCCGAGCCAGCTCGTCATTCAAAAATTATTGTACAACACTATATACGAATGTCGAACTGAATGTCGAGCTGGAATGCCGAGCCAGCTCGACATTCAAAAAAAAATTGTACAACACTATATACGAATGTCGAACTGAATGTCGAGCTGGAATGCCGAGCCAGCTCGACATTCGAAAAAAAATGTACAACTCTATATACAAATGTCGAACTGAATGTCGAGCTGGAATGCCGAGCCAGCTCGACATTCAAAAAAAATTGTACAACACTTTCTCCGAATGTCGAACTGAATGTCGAGCTGGATTACCGAGCCAGCTCGACATTCAAAAATTATTGTACAACACTATATCCGAATGTCGAACTGAATGTCGAGCTGGAACGCCGAGCCAGCTCGACATTCGAAAATAGGCATACAACACTATATGCGAATGCCGAACTGAATGTCGAGCTGGAATGCCGAGCCAGCTCACCATTCGAAAATAAGAATACAACACTATTTGCGAATGCCGAACTGAATGTCGAGCTGGAATGCCGAGCCAGCTCGACATTCGAAAATAAGCATACAACACTATTTGCGAATGCCGAACTGAATGTCGAGCTGGAATGCCGAGCCAGCTCGACATTCGAAAATAAGCATACAACACTATTTTCGAACGCCGAACTGAATGTCGAGCTGGAATGCCGAACCAGCTCGACATTCAAATATTATTTTACAACACTATATCCGAATGTCGAACTGAATGTCGAGCTGGATTGCCGAGCCAGCTCGACATTCAAAAGTAAGCATACAACACTATTTGCGAATGCCGAACTGAATGTCGAGCTGGAATGCCGAGCCAGCTCGACATTCAAAAATAAGCATACAACACTATTTGCGAATGCCGAACTGAATGTCGAGCTGAAATGCCGAGCCAGCTCGACATTCAAAAAAAATTGTACAACACTTTCTCCGAATGTCGAACTGAATGTCGAGCTGGAATGCCGAGCCAGCTCGACATTCGAAAATAAGCATACAACACTATTTGCGAATGCCGAACTGAATGTCGAGCTGGAATGCCGAGCCAGCTCGACATTAAAAAAAAATGTACAACACTTTCTCCGAATGTCGAACTGAATGTCGAGCTGGAATGCCGAGACAGCTCGACATTCAAAAAGAAGCATTCAACACTATATGCGAATGCCGAACTGAATGTCGAGCTGGAATGCCGAGCCAGCTCGACATTCGAAAATAAGCATACAACACTATTTGCGAATGCCGAACTGAATGTCGAGCTGGAATGCCGAACCAGCTCGACATTCAAATATTATTTTACAACACTATATCCGAATGTCGAACTGAATGTCGAGCTGGATTGCCGAGCCAGCTCGACATTCAAAAGTAAGCATACAACACTATTTGCGAATGCCGAACTGAATGTCGAGCTGGAATGCCGAGCCAGCTCGACATTCAAAAATAAGCATACAACACTATTTGCGAATGCCGAACTGAATGTCGAGCTGGAATGCCGAGCCAGCTCGACATTCAAAAAAAATTGTACAACACTTTCTCCGAATGTCGAACTGAATGTCGAGCTGGAATGCCGAGCCAGCACGACATTCAAAAAGAAGCATTCAACACTATATGCGAATGCCGAACTGAATGTCGAGCTGGAATGCCGAGCCAGCTCGACATTCGAAAATAAGCATACAACACTATTTGCGAATGCCGAACTGAATGTCGAGCTGGAATGCCGAACCAGCTCGACATTCAAAAAAAATTGTACAACACTTTCTCCGAATGTCGAACTGAATGTCGAGCTGGAATGCCGAGCCAGCTCGTCATTCAAAAATTATTGTACAACACTATATCCGATTGTCGAACTGAATGTGGAGCTGGAATGCCGAGCCAGCTCGACATTCAAAAATAAGCATACAACACAATTTGCGAATGCCGGACTGAATGTCGAGCTGGAATGCCGAGCCAGCTCGACATTCTAAAATAGGCATACAACACTATATGCGAATGCCGAACTGAATGTCGAGCTGGAATGCCGAGCCAGCTCGACATTCGAAAATTAGTATACAACACTATTTGCGAATGCCGAACTGAATGTCGAGCTGGATTGCCGAGCAAGCTCGACATTCGAAAATAAGCATACAACACTATTTGCGAATGCCTAACTGAATGTCGAGCTGGAATGCCGAGCCAGCTCGACATTCAAAAAAAAATGTACAACACTTTCTCCGAATGTCGAACTGAATGTCGAGCTGAAATGCCGAGCCAGCTCGACATTCAAAAAGAAGCATTCAACACTATATGCGAATGCCGAACTGAATGTCGAGCTGGAATGCCGAGCCAGCTCGACATTCGAAAATAAGCATACAACACTATTTGCGAATGCCGAACTGAATGTCGAGCTGGAATGCCGAACCAGCTCGACATTCAAATATTATTTTACAACACTATATCCGAATGTCGAACTGAATGTCGATCTGGATTGCCGAGCCAGCTCGACATTCAAAAGTAAGCATACAACACTATTTGCGAATGCCGAACTGAATGTCGAGCTGGAATGCCGAGCCAGCTCGACATTCAAAAATAAGCATACAACACTATTTGCGAATGCCGAACTGAATGTCGAGCTGGATTGCCGAGCCAGCTCGACATTCAAAAAAAATTGTACAACACTTTCTCCGAATGTCGAACTGAATGTCGAGCTGGAATGCCGAGCCAGCTCGACATTCAAAAAGAAGCATTTAACACTATATGCGAATGCCGAACTGAATGTCGAGTTGGAATGCCGAGCCAGCTCGACATTCGAAAATAAGCATACAACACTATTTGCGAATGCCGAACTGAATGTCGAGCTGGAATGCCGAACCAGCTCGACATTCAAAAAAAATTGTACAACACTTTCTCCGAATGTCGAACTGAATGTCGAGCTGGAATGCCGAGCCAGCTCGTCATTCAAAAATTATTGTACAACACTATATCCGATTGTCGAACTGAATGTGGAGCTGGAATGCCGAGCCAGCTCGACATTCAAAAATAAGCATACAACACAATTTGCGAATGCCGAACTGAATGTCGAGCTGGAATGCCGAGCCAGCTCGACATTCTAAAATAGGCATACAACACTATATGCGAATGCCGAACTGAATTTCGAGCTGGAATGCCGAGCCAGCTCGACATTCGAAAATAAGTATACAACACTTTTGCGAATGCCGAACTGAATGTCAAGCCAGCTCGACATTCGAAAATAAGCATACAACACTATTTGCGAATGCCGAACTGAATGTCGAGCTGGAATGCCGAGCCAGCTCGACATTCAAAACAAATTGTACAACACTTTCTCCAAATGTCGAACTGAATGTCGAGCTGGAATGCCGAGCCAGCTCGACATTCAAAAATAAGCATACAACACTGTTTGCGAATGCCGAACTGAATGTCGAGCTGGCTGGAATGCCGAGCCAGCTCGACATTCAAAAAAAAATGTACAACACTTTCTCCGAATGTCGAACTGAATGTCGAGCTGGAATGCCGAGCCAGCTCGACATTCAAAAAGAAGCATTCAACACTATATGCGAATGCCGAACTGAATGTCGAGCTGGAATGCCGAGCCAGCTCGACATTCGAAAGTAAGCATACAACACTATTTGCGAATGCCGAACTGAATGTCGAGCTGGAATGCCGAGCCAGCTCCACATTCAAAAATTATTGTACAACACTTTCTCCGAATGTCGAACTGAATGTCGAGCTGGATTGCCGAGCCAGCTCGACATTCAAAAGTAAGCATACAACACTATTTGCGAATGCCGAACTGAATGTTGAGCTGGAATGCCGAGCCAGCTCGACATTCAAAAAAAAATGTACAACACTTTCTCCGAATGTCGAACTGAATGTCGAGCTGGAATGCCGTGCCAGCTCGTCATTCAAAAATTATTGTACAACACTATATCCGAAAGTCGAACTGAATGTCGAGCGCGAATGCCGAGCCAGTTCGACATTCGAAAATAAGCATACAACACTATATGCGAATGCCGAACTGAATGTCGAGCTGGAATGCCGAGCAAGCTCGACATATGAAAATAAGCATACAACACTATTTGCGAATGCAGAACTGAATGTCGAGCTGAAATGCCGAGCCAGCTCGACATTCAAAAATTATTGTACAACACTATATCCGAATGTCGAACTGAATGTCGAGCTGGAATGCCGAGCCAACTCGTCATTCAAAAATTATTGTACAACACTTTCTCCGAATGTCGAACTGAATGTCGAGCTGGAATGCCAAGCCAGCTCGTCATTCAAAAATTATTGAACAACATTATCTCCGAATGTCGAACTGAATGTCGAGCTGGGATGCCGAGCCAGCTCGACATTCGAAAATAAGCATACAACACTATTTGCGAATGCCGAACTGAATGTCGAGCTGGAATGCCGAGCCAGCTCGACATTCAAAAAAATTGTACAACACTATATCCGAATGTCGAACTGAATGTCGAGCTGGAATGCCGAGCCAGCTCGGTATTCGAAAATAAGCATACATCACAATATGCGAATGCCGAACTGAATGACGAGCTGGAATGCCGAGCCAGCTCGACATTCGGTTATTTGAATGTTGAACTAATGTCGAACGTCGAACGGCGAGCCAACTTCACGCACCTCATATAAGTTCATCCAAACATTGGTTGTTTCAAACATTACATGCTTATCTTTTATTATTTCAAGTGCCGAATAGTTTGTTTCCGAAATGGTGATTGGTGATGATGATGATGATTGGTGAGGATGATGATGATTGGTAATGATGATGATGATGATGATGATGATGATGATGATGATAATGATGATGATGATGATGATGATGATGATGATGATGATGATGATGATGATGATGATGATGATGATGATGATGATGGTGATGATGATGATGATGATGATGATAAAAATAAAAAAATAATTATAAGCATTATCATAATTATTAATATTACGATTGTAATATTAATATGAAAAAAATATTCGACTCTTGACCAGTTGCCGGGCGTTAAATAGAATAATACACACACCCCGCAACTGAGTTTTATATCGTCGCCACATAACTGGGTCTTCTATCGACATCCCGCTATACTTTCCAACTATACTGGGAACGCGCGTCAAGCAGTAAAAGTTTTGCGCACAATAAGTTGTTTTTATACTGGATATACACAATCTACAACAGATAACTACATGTAAAGATTGTATTTCTGAAACAAACGATTTATTGTTATGCCGAAGTTACGGAAGTTACGGGCGCTTTGAACCTTTGCTTATTTGGTAAAAACAACGTTTCAAATTTTCATACCGCATAATAATGTTAAGAAAAGTAATAATATGTTAATAAAAATGCACAAAGAAAACTAAGTATATAAGACTCCCCTGTAAGTATGCAGCAACATCACGAGAATCCGGTAAATATGTCCGGTTGTCTTTATTTAGAGAAATGTGTATGCCATAAGTCCACTTTCAAGTTATTTATTTTTCTGTTCATTTCTTTTCAATGGAGCCTTTAAATAGTGAATGTGTTTTTGTATTTTATCTACGTAATTACCACTACGATACAATTAAAAAAATGTGTTCCTTAATGATTATTTGTAACAGATTCAGTAGCCGGTCAAGAAGTAACAGTTTTACAAACAATAATTTGTTATTATACTGAATATAAATTATAAACAAAAGATAAACACATTTCCAAACTGTCTTTCTGTAACAAACGTTTAATTGGCATGCCGACATACGAAAATAACGGTCGCGTTTCAATATTCGTTCCGCATACTACTTCCACGTTTAAAATAAGGTGTTTATTTTTTAATGTGGATACATTTCACTTTAGTATTTTTTCCGCTGTTGAAAAAAAGAAAATAAATATTTTTATATAAACAAAAAGCATTTTATAAGTGTCGTTTATCTTTTCGACGTTTTAATAGCATCAGACGCGCAATATCAGACTGTACGTTCGAACGTCGTTTTATGTCTACGAAGGAAACAAATAAAGTAATAGCTTTTAGTATCTCCGTCCAACAACTTACAACATATCGGCTTCGCTTCTGCTGATTTTTTAAATTCATACTCATTTACATTTTTGTTACTTACAAAACAATAATGGGATACAGATTCTTGATATGACCGAATCGGAATTTAAAATAGTGGAAGACCATATGGGTCATCACCTTAACGTCCACAACAATATTTACAGACAACAAAGCTCTATGCTAGAAAAAAAGAAGGCGGCAAGGTTGCCACGAAAATGGACATCAAATGATAAATAATGATGTTTTTTTTTATTTAACAAATTTAATAGATATGCTTTGTTTAGATCATTATTGTTATTATAAAATTTGATGGAACCATTTACTGAAATACATATTATATACATAAATATTTAAAACACGAAAATATTCATCACATTTTATCATTAGTTGTTTTCGGTACTAAAAGAACAGTCTTTACTAAAGCTCGATAATGCACAAAATTTATGAACTCGTTTAATCAAATAAGGTCGAAAATTCCAAATCCTGAATATACACCTTATCATTTAATAAGTATTTTATTATAGATATGCCCCAACCTGTTAAGAGTGTCAGTTTATCAGATAGTGAACGCAAATATAGTAATAATTGAATATTCAATCGCCTAAAAGAATTTTATTTAGGACACAGGTAATGCAATTTTTTATTCTTTATAAAGTGCATATGATGTATATTTAAAAACTACACAGATTTCTCTTCATTCATTGAGGTCATATAAAACCGATTGATAAAACGAAAGCTCAGCAAGCTTGCATCATGCTGCATCGGAAACTCTTTCAGGTGTGTTAAAAAATAATAACACGCATGATGCTGTTATTATTTTTAACAATAAAAACAGATAAATAGTATATATCTCAAATGCCGTTATGTTTCAAAGATTTCACAACATACAGTGTAGTTTGGAATATAAAGTGGTTAATTATTTAAGTATCTAATTAATAACTATTGTTTTTTTTTACGATGCTTGATCAGTATTGCATCGAAAAATACTGTATAGAGTAAAAAGCATATAAAATTAATTGTTACGTTTGAACCATATTTGAATAAAACATAAATATTGTGGCAGCTTAGTTACCTGCTCGTTTCTCAAACGATCGTATGATGTTATAATAAACACATGGGCACTTATCAAATGATTGTTTCATTTGTTAAAGTTTATTTTTGTTACAAAGTCCGATGACCGAGAATCTACACGCAGGGACTATACTAATGCAAAAAATGAAACACAACGAAAAACAGACAGGACCTGGATTTTTATAAAATGATACGTCCTTTAAACGAAAAATACCATTAAACCGCAAAGTGTCGTATCTGATTAGCCTGTGCGAACGGAACAGACTCATATGTGACGATACTTAAGTATATGCATTAAGCCCCGTTTTCCCAAAGCGAGGCTCGTATTAAAGTCATCGGATAAGAATTCTTGTTTTAACAAAGAGCGAGGAATAAATAACCACTAATGTAAATGTCAAAATATGTAAGATAATTTTTTTTTACCTCGTTAAGTATCATGGCTCTAGTCTCATAAGCACACGATTTGGAGTATTATCATAAAGTACAAAATGGTGATAAGAACTGCTCAGTATTTTTAAGTATTAATGGTATTTGAAGGAGGGACCATTCTATGGGAACAATGGGTATGTTAGAAGGTCATTTTTTTAGCCGTGCTCAAAGCAAACGGGGCTTAATGCATGTGCGTAAAGTTTCTTCAAAATAGCCCGTGCAGTCCGCACAGGCTAATCGGGGCCGACACTTTCCGCCTAGATCAGTGTTTTTTAAATGAGAATTTAAAAGGGATTACAAAATCCGTAAAGCGGAAAGTGTTGTCCCGGATTTGTCTGCGCGGATTTCAATGCTTATCTGTGACGACACTTTTCGCACATGCACTGAACTCGTTTTTTCCAGACCGTGGCTCATTTATAAAAAAAATTCTGCAGTAACGCCAGAGATTTAGAAAACATCACAAACAAGTAATCTTACAATTCAAGTATTTAATTTCTACCTACCTAAATTTTAATTGTGCTGGAATATTGGAATATTGGTAGTTTGTCGGATGGTCCTGAAAAGAAATGCTCACGAAAATTTTCGTATGGTTTTTAGCTTATGTCATGGTCCTGTGTCCGTCGTGTGTGCGTGCGTGCGTCCATGCGTGCGTGCGTTAACTTTTTCTTGAAACATCTTCTTCTCCTAAACTACTGGTCCAATTCTATGAAATTTCTCAGGAATGTTCCTGTGGTGAACCTCTTTCAAATTTGTTCAAATGATGCCCCTGGGGTCAAATTTGACTTTGCCCCTGGGGGTCAAAAAATTGAAAATTTGCTTATATAAGGCCTATTTTGTGCAAACTTTATAAATCTTCTTGTCAAGAACCATTGGGCCTAGGGCTACCAAACTTGGTATGTAGTGACATCTTATAGTCCTCTACAAAGTTTGTTCAAATTATGCCCCTGGGGTCAAATTTGACCCTGCCCCGGGGGGTCAAAAAATTGAAAATTTGCTTATATATGGCCTATTTTGTGCAAACATTAAAAATCTTCTTGTCCATAACCGTATGGCGTAGGGCTACCAAATTTGGTATGTAGTGACATCTTATAGTCCTCTATCAAGTTTGTTCAAATTATGCCCCTGGGGTCAAATTTGACCCTGCCCCGGGGGGTTAAAAAATTGAAAATTTGCTATATAAGGCCTATTTTGTGCAAACTTTAAACATCTTCTTGTCCATAACCATTGGGCCTAGGGCTATCAAATTTGCTATGTAGTGACATCCTATAGTTTTCTACCAAGTTTGTTCAAACTATGCCCCTGGGGTCAAATTTGAACCAGCCCCGGGGGTTAAAAAAATGAAAATTTGCTTTTATAAGGCCTATTTTGTGCAAGCTTTAAAAATCTTCTTGTCCATTGGGCCTAGGGCTACCAAATTTTCTATTTAGTGACATCTTATAGTCCTCTACAAAGTTTGTTCAAATTATGCCTCTGGGGTCAAATTTGACCCTGCCCCGGGGGGATTAAAAATAGAAAATTTGCTTATATAAGGCCTACTTTGTGCAAACTTTAAAAATCTTTTTAACCATAACCATTGGGCCTAGGGCTACCAAATTTGCTATGTAGTGACATCTTATAGTCTTCTACCAAGTTTGTTTAAATTATGCCACTGAGGTCACATTTGACCCTGCCCCGGGGGGGGGTCAAAAAATTGAACATTTGCTTATATAAATCCTATTTTGTGAAAACTTTAAAAATCTTCATGTCGATAACCATTGGGCCATGGGCTACCAAATTTGGTATGTGGTGACATCTTATTGTCCTCTACCAAGTTTGTTCAAATTAAGCCCCTGGGATCAAATTTGACTCTACCCCGGGGGGTCAAAAAATTGAAAATTTGCTTATATAAGGCCTATTTTGTGAAAACTTTAAAAGTTTTCTTGTCCATAACCATTAGGCCTAGGGCTACCAAATTTGGTATGTAGTGACATCTAATAGTCCTCTACCAAGTTTGTTCAAATTATGCCCCTGGGGTCAAATTTGACCCCGCCCTGGGGGGTCAAAAATCGAAAATTTGCTTATATTAGTCCTATTTTGTGCAAACTTTTAAAATCTTCTAGTCCATAACCGTATGGCATAGGGCTACCAAATTTGGTATGTAATGACATCTTATAGTCCTCTACCAAGTTTGTTCAAATTAAGCCCCTGGGATCAAATTTGACCGTTCCCCAGGGGTCACAAAATTGAACATATGCTTATATTGGGCCCATTTTGTGCAAACTATAAAAATCTTCATGTCTATAACCATTGGGCCTATTTCTATCAAATTTGGTAGGTAGTGACATCTAATAGTTTACTACTTAGTTTTTATTCAAATTATGCCCCAAAAAATCATCTTGTTCTTAATTATAGAGCCTGGGGCTACTAAATTTGGTATGTTGTGATATCTAATAGTTCTCTACTAAATTTGTTCAAATTATTCCCCAGGGCTCAAATTTGACCCTGTCCCGGGAGGTCACAAAACTGAACATATGACGTTTACCAGGGGAGATTACTGCGGCCGTGTGGCTGTGACCAACAACAACAACAACATCTTGTAAACATGAGATAAAACCCTGTCATTTAGTGCCATTTTAGATCAGATGGTGACTGCTTAAAAAGGAATTGAAGTAAGACATGTGTTCTGAATGTTTTTCTTATAAACTGAAAAAAGTCGGGATTTATTTAAATATGTCGAAAGTGACCATATATCCCGATAAAAAAATTTCGGATGACATGTTTATTTAATGTCTTTTTTGTAGTGTTTAAACCAGTTTAATAATATCTTATTGATTTTAAAACACAACTTCCATGAACATAATTATTTCCATAAAAGTCAATATATGATACTGCATTGTAAACTCAAACTTTGTATCCTAGAGAAGGTGTTGGAATTAATGAAGTGCAATGTTCTTAACTGTCTATATGCTGCTTTTAAATAACTAATGATTCATTGTTCCATTTGTGAATTGTGACTCATGAATTGTGGAGATATGATTGTCAATTGCTCAACGATCCATATAAATTTCTGATCATTTTATAATTTTCTTAATATAAGTTATGAATTGATCTTAGAAGTCATATGTATTACTTAATTAAATACATTTATAAATATAAGAAATAATCTTTAGATTATCATAATATTCTCAGGCCTGTTGGTCTAAGGGATGTGTGGGTTGTTAATTATATGTATGCCCCTCTTCGAAGAAGAGGGTGTTTATTGTTTTGCACATGTCGGTCCGTCCGTCATCCGTATGTCCGTCCACCAGATGGTTTCTGGATGATAACTCAAGAACGCTTAGGCCTAGGATCATGACATTTCAAAGGTACATTGATCATGACTCGCAGATGACCCCTGCTGATTTTGAAGTCACTAGGTCAAAGGTCAAGGTCACGGTGACCCGAAATAGTAAAATGTTTTCCGGATGATAACTCAAGAACGCTTATGCCTATGATCATGAAACTTGACATGTACATTGATCATGACTCGCAGATTACCCCTATAGATTTTCAGGTCACTAGGTCAAAGGTCAAGGTCACGGTGACCGGAAATAGTAAAATGGTTTCCGGATGATAACTCAAGAACGTTTTATGCCTAGGATCATGAAACTTCATAGTTGCATTTATCATGATTCGCAGATGACCCCTATTGATTTTGAGGTCACAAGGTCAAGGTCACTGTGACCCGAAATAGTAAAATGTTTTCTGGATGATAACTCAAGAACGCTTATTCCTAGGATCATGAAACTTCATAGGTACGTGGATCATGACTCGCAGATTACCCCTATTGATTTTCAGGTCACTAGGTCAAAGGTCACGGTAACTCAACTTAGTATAACTCAAGAACGCTTACGCCTAGGATCATGAAACTTCATAGGTACATCTATCATGACTTGCAGATGACCCCTATTGACTTTCAGGTCACTAGGTCAAAGGTCAAGGTCACGGTGACTTCACACAGTAAAATGGTTTCCGGATGATAACTAAAGAAAACTTACGCCTAGGATCATGAAACTTCATAGTACATTAATCATGACTCACAGATGGACCCCTATTGATTTTCAGGTCACTAGGTCAAAGGTCAAGGTCACAGTGCCAAAAACATATTCACTCAGTGGCTGCCACTACAGCTGACAGCCCATATGGGGGGGCATGCATGTTTTACAAACAGCCCTTGTTTGAGATGATTCTTTACAAAGAAAGATGCTTGTATTGTATTTGTTATAAATGTGTGAAAGGCTCTAAGAAGGAACCAAAGATTATTAACCCATTTACCAAACACCAACAGGATTTTACGGGTTTATAGCTGACGACTTTATAAAAAATTATGATAAAATGAGAAATTGCTCAAGATGAGCGATTTCTCCTTTTATCACAATTATTTTTACCCTACCTGATTATTTCCTTAATATTCCATTACAATTTAATTGTCGTCTGCAACCTTTTTCAAATTGGGAAAGTCCAAAATGTGTCGTTTGGTAAAGGGTTAAGGCATTTTGATTCCTACGGGTCTTGTGAATCTGTTTCAAATCAAATGCGTATATTTGATCTTCAGCATCTAAAAATATGTGAAATAGAAAGAACGACAATATCTTTTGGAGAGATAAATG
The DNA here is from genome assembly GCF_020536995.1 of Dreissena polymorpha. Taxonomy (NCBI): domain Eukaryota; kingdom Metazoa; phylum Mollusca; class Bivalvia; order Myida; family Dreissenidae; genus Dreissena; species Dreissena polymorpha. The sequence continues at coordinate 73,517,544 of NC_068361.1, read as the reverse complement.
TACCTACGTTATAAGCAATGGGACTGTGCTTCAAGGAACAATTTCCGGGCTTTTGAGTCTGTTTAGTTAACACGGTAGTAACTGTTTCCATATATAAAAAGGCTCATCTTCCAACTTTAAGCGCCCAGTGGGACGAGGGGTAGACAGAGAAAGTCACATGTTTGAGTACATTTCAAACCATGCGCATTGCGCGTTTTTTTTCGCATAAAAAAACAGTGGAGCGATACAGGGCCATCATGGCCCTCTTGTTACTTAATGTATCATGAGCAACAGCTATGACACAATATATGACCCGCGAAAATGGGTCTTATGCCACATGAGGACAGCGTTGCTCCAACTATATATCTAAGAACGCTCTAAGTTCGCGGTAACGTAATTGTAATGGTGTCTGTCTAGCAATCATGTGGTCCCGGGCTTGATCCTAACGGGTTTCAAGGAGCCATCTTAAGATCTCTTAATACATCAAGGACCATTTCCGACAATTGTCTGTCGATAAGCCAAAAGCTTTTGATGCATCGAGATAAAGTTATAGTTTTTAAATCATCCTTCCACGCAAATATAGTTAACATATTTTGAAAAGAATTAGACCAGTATACTGGTATTTACGAAAGGACGTGTTATGCACTAAACTTAACGCTGATCGATATATCCTGAGTGTTCTCCGTCCTATTTCATCATTTATATTCATTATACGCAAGGTACTGTTGATATTTCATGTTGCGAAGGATCACCATGTGTAACAACTTTATTTGTATATAATATGTAATTGAAGTTTATTATATTTTCGTGCAATTGAGCTTACCTAAATATGTGTAGTATATAGCAGGTGATGCTTAGGATTAAATAACGACTTGTCCCAAAAATATGTTACAAAGCAATAGAGTTGAAACCTGCTTTCATGTTTGGTTACCTCTGACCCCATTAAAATATTTTTGAAAATAATAGACACGCATCTACATTTTTAGGCAAATAACTTGCTTTATGAAGTTGTATCGTTTTTGATACTTTAAACATTGTATACAATACAAGTATTAACATTAAAATTAACAGATTTAATATAAGTGTCATCTTCAATAGTATCATTATGGGGTTTAGTAAGTTTGTATTAACTCTAATTCATATTTATTATAATTTTAATAACTTACAGTTACAGAAAGAAGTGTTAAGCCATTATATTGCGTCAAACAAAATATTTTTAGAAATAAAACCGCGTCGGGAAAATAAAATAATCTTGGATTGTGTTATACTTTACATTATACATGCGCAAATTCTGTGTATTATAAGAGAACGCAAAATCTATGCATTATAAGAGAAATTATATTAGTGTTACCAATTGTACTAAGGTCAGGTAAGTCATCATCATCATCATCATCACCATCGTCATCATCATCATCATCATCATCATCATCATCATCATCATCATCATCATCATCATCATCATCATCATCACATCATCATCATCATCATCATCATCATCATCATCATCATCATCATCATCATCATCATCATCATCATCATCATCATCATCATCATCATCATCATCATCATCATCATCATCATCATCATCATCATCATCATCATCATCATCATCATCATCATCATCATCATCATCATCATCATCATCATCATCAACAACATCGTCATGATCATTATCATGATCATCGTCATCATCATCAGCAGCAGCATCACCAATATTCATCATCATCATCAGCATCATCATCATTATCAATCCCGGGGGAAATGAGGGACGACGGTACAAAAATCCTCCTCGCGTCAGGTCTGTTGTGTGCTGCTGAGAGTAATTCATCCTTTTATGGGAAAGGATGTCCACTCTTTTACATTATCAATTCTTTTTTTCTGACGGCCTCGACATTGACCTCCCTCTAGCGTGTCCTGGAAAACAGTCTTGCACAGAGACTTGTGTCTGTTGACGTGTCCAAGCCAAGCCAGCTTTCATCGTTAGACGGTCGCCAGTAGGGATTCTTGTGGACCTACAAGTGATGCAGTCATGTTCCGGCGTATTCGTTGGTCTTGTGCTACGTATAGGAAATGCGGAGCAGTCTTCAGAGACATTTTTGTTCAAATGCCTGTACCCTGCGTTCTGTGTCCGCTCGAAGCGTCCATGTCTCGCAGCCGTGGAGAAGGATTGAAGCTACGATGGACTTGAAGTGCCTGTACGTGGTGGGGAAGCTGATGGAAATGCTTGTCCACAACCTGCTCAGTCTGGCAATCGCTGCGGTCGCCATGGAAATTCGTATGACTAAGTCAGTGAAAATGATTCAGTTAAAAAACTTCTTTTTCTTTCAAGTTCCCAAAAGCGTTTGTTGCACTTAATTGCATATTACTCTATTTACCCACATTGTAATTTGCAAATTAAATTAAACTGTTCACCTTATTATTTTGTTTTTCGTGACCATAATACTAGTAAATGTGTTTTGTTTATTATTAAATATGGTTGAGTGTTTTATTTTACCCCATTGTTTTATTTTTCGTTGTTTTCCGAATTGTGTGTTAAGATAGGTGATTATTTTGTATAGATGATATACCGACATGTTAAATTTATACATGTAAAGAAACTTGTGAATATTGAATGCATTCAAAACCACAATGCGGTCCTAATTTATAACATTTTTTGTAGTTACATTTGTTTTGTTAAGGAACATTGAACCCGATTTTTGTAAACATCGGAATTACTGTTAGTCAATGAAAAGTGAACAATACAAGTCTACTGTACTTCTGTTTTGTTTTGATTCAATATTACTATACTTGTATAATATATATTTACATGCACCCATCGTTTATCGAGTTGCGGATTTCCAATTAGTGGAGAAGAATTGAATCAATGATGATATAAACTTTCAATGTCAAAAGTTTTTATTCTTTATCTATTAGCTATATGTATATCTCAGAAACCTAAACACATATTGCATTTCATCAGCATACTCGAATTATCAAGTCAGAACACCGTACTGTATATTCACCTCTGTTCGTAAACTATACTGCGTTTACTTTCGAAAATAAAAAAAAGAGTGAATGGCGGGATAAATACAATATCGGGTAAATGTCAGCACATATAAGTTTACTTTCTCGGCACGAAAACTCAAAGCGACAATGCTTCTGCTTTATGTTCTCTACGTGTAGCTAAATAAGCGTATATATATCTAGTATTTTCTATACGCATGATATCATAAACAATCGGTAGTGAATTAAAATGCAATGAATTTTTGATAAGTTACTGTATTTTCATACTCGTAATCTGCGTTAAGATAATAACATGACAATAATTATAATTAAATCCAAGTAAAATCACAAATAAGCACAAAACACCGATTTATAAAAAAAGAAATAAATTAAAAACTTACCCAAACCTTATATCACATTGTTAAATGCAATTTATTTTGTATTATATTTATAGATGAATGATGCCGAATCTGGCACTTTGTTCACCACATTAAACATATTGTTGTTCAATTCATTTTATCAAAGTTACTTGGTAATTTTTGTTCTTATATTTTTCAATATTATGCGAAAGTCATTATCCAGACACGTTTTCTATAAGTGGTGTCTGATATACATTGTATTCCATGTGATCAGGGCAATGGAAAATACGACTCCGTTAGGGATACTGTGTGTCTAATTGGTCTTTTAACTTTAATATTTATCATGACCTATAACCTAGAACGAAGTATCTGGTCAAGCGCAAGACTTATCTGGTCTCGTCATAGTTTTCATTTCTGCAAGGAAACTATAACTTATTTTAAAAGAAATCCACAGACCACCATGGAAATATGTACGCCCTCCAGCGAGGAACTCTATTTACAAATTACACTTTTACGGAAAGTAGTATACCTCTGAAAATAAACTTCCGTTGAATTACGTCAGAACAAAAATGGAAGATGTTAAATATAATAATAATATGTTGTAGTCTTTTACGGAAGAGTATAAAAACATTAAACAATTCCGTCTTCTATACCTTAAAAATGGCATACCATACAAATGTTCTAGTATCCATTTTTTTATATCAAAGAAAATCCATTTTAAAGTTACGTAAAATATTTATAGTGAAAAATGTTAACATGTAATATAAATGTCATCATTAATAATATGATTATGGAGTTCAGTAGTTTTGAATTTACTCTAATGATTATGTTTATATTAATAGTAGTAGTAGTAGTAGTAGTAATAATAATAATAATAATAATAATAATTATTATTATTATTATTATTATTATTATTATTTGTATTATTATAAAATAATTGTAATGATAATAATATTTATTATAATTATAATAATACTAATACTAATTATTATTATTATTTTATTATTATAATATTTATTGTTTTTATTATTATTATTATTAAAAAACGAAAATAATTATAGGATTTAGGGTAAATTCAAAATTACGGAACTCCATAATAATAATAATAATAATAATATTATTATTATTATTATCATAATCATCATCATTATTACAAGTTTGCTTATTTTATTTAACTTTTCGATGATAAATTAACATGTTAACAGTGTGAGATAATTTAATTTTATTATATTATTATATTCCAGCAACCAGAAAGTAGTTAATATTATAGCAATATTACTTATTTGATTCAATCAAAAATATCGTACGGAACTTAAATGTAGCAAAAGTAATTTGTTCAGAAATATAATAATTATTTGAATTTAGTCCTGAAGTTGTTGGTCTTTATATAGCATATATACAAACACCCTGCAACAAGGTTTTATATCGTCGCCACATAAGTAGGTCTTGTATCGACACCCCGCTATACAGGGAATGTCAGTATATATATATATATATATATATATATATATATATATATATATATATATATATATATATATATATATATATATATATATATATATATATATATATATATATATATATATATATATATATAGATAGATATATATATATAGATATAATATATATACTCATGCGCACCAACATTTTAAATTGAATTTAGGTTATAAACTTTAGGTTATACCCAATAAAATACAGTAGTTCAAGTAATAGGGAAAAATGCAATATATGAGCGCTAATACATTTTTACTACAAATAATGGGAGGCCGACATTGCACCGACATGAATGTATAACATTGTAGAAATTGTTATTTTAAAATACAAATGTTTAGTTCCGTAGGTGGCTACGAAGATGCAAACAGCTTTTCACAAGCAACAAAAAAAAACGATGTCAGAACTTGTTAAAGCTTAAGAAAAAAAACAAGGACTTAAAAGGTAGGCGTGTACACACATATAGGATTCACACACATGGCTTTAATTCATCACGATCTGAGCAGAACAGAACGAGCTGTTAAAGGTATGGTTTCTAAATGTGGGCAAATATTTTCGGCTTTGTCAATGTAGCAAAATTGTCTTTTGGAAGACGAAAACATTTCATCACAATAACCAGAGAGACAATTAAACATGTTGTCACGTAGTTTCACAATGGAACAGCTAGAGTCATGCTCAGAAAATACAAAATGCTGTAAATATTTTTTCTTCTTTGTTGGAAGTTGACAAACCAACTGATTAATTTTTCTGCGTTAGCTTTCTTTTTTAGTACACATTTATTTTCCGAATGTACAGACATTTTGAATAATCAAATGCACGAAAGGTTTGACCATTTCTTCAAAGAGACGCATATAGCAACATTTGACGTTAGAGACATCAACAGTGGCCAGTTTTTGAGCAGGAATGTTTATTGTAGCTAAACGAAATAATGTCGAGTATATGTTACAGGAACACGAATGTTCATTTGTATTTGAAAATGATAGATGAATATAAGAATCTTTTTGGCAAAGGCCAGTTGATAAGCTTACATCATAAATTGCAAATATGTTTATGATACTTGATGAATGGCACCAAATGACATCACCATTTGTTATCAATTCAAACTTAAATTGTTCATAAGCCGATTCATTTTCAATGTTGGATTCTTGAGAGTCAAAAGACCTTACTCTAACGTCTAAATCTGCCAGCGTTAACCTTCTTCTCACTTCTCTTCAAGATCGTTTCTCTGATGGGGGCTGGTCGAAATCTACTGAATCAGATGACACTGGAGGAGAAGTTCTTACAGTGGAGTATGATGGTAGGGTTTCCATGTGTTTAAGCTTTATGCAACAATTAAACACTCCAGATAGGTAACTGTTATGGAAGTAATACCGAATTTGATTTCGTGCTGAGACTGGTTTGTAGTTTTTGACACATAGGGGTTACCATTGAGAAAAGTTAACTTTCTTATATTGCCACTTTTTGTTATTCGGAAAAAATGAAATAAATTGCATGTGTGCAAGCCAGGAGACAGGTGATTGAAGAGGTGCAAACAGAGACATTGGTGGCTGTGGAACTGATGATTCCTCTCTGAATGCAATCATTAGAGCTCGAAAGGCCTCATCATCGAATACTTTGTATGCGTGATGAAAGCTAAATGATTGTATTAAAATAATAAATCTGAACCGTTTCACTGTAAAAAAATATGACACACAATGCTAATCAGTCAGATTTGTTGGAAGTTCATGTCTTACTAAATTTGACACTGAATGGCGTACATAATTTTGATATAAACATTACAATTACAAGCAGCATACAAACACTACATTGATGAACTGCAAAACTGCATGACTGTATATATTTTTGTATGCAATTACAGTCTATACATCCTTAAATCTGGATGATTTTCATTTAATCAATTATCTGTTAGAAATTTTTAAATCATCATTATAAATAAATTAACAAGAGGACCGTAAGGGGCTCTGCCTCATCTGAGACCTTAAGGAAAAAAACAAATGTATATAGCACTTCTGGACTGTAAACAAGGTTTCATTATAGCCATTTAATTAAAACTACCCCACTCCGAATGGGAATGTTTTTTAACGGACTACATCTATTCTCGTACTTTGCCAAGATTTTCTTAAACACATTTTCCAAGTTTTATGCATATTTGACTTCGTCCAAAATGTGACTTCTTAATGTCAACGAGCTTTTTCTTTTATTTTACGAAGTTTCTTAACTGACAAGACCAAGTTTCAAACTCAAGAGATATTTTTAGAAAAAAAATCTGATAAAGGTTCATGAAGCTTGTACTAAATATGTGACTAATAAAGTGTTTACAGGCGTTCACTATAGCTATATTACAAAAACTGCCCAGTCCGCTGACTGACATGGTTTTCAAAAGACCAGAACCATATTCTATCTTGGCCAATATATAATCAGACTTAATGTTCTGACCAAGTTGCATAACAATCTGACTAAACATTTTACTTCTAAAGAGTAAATAAGGTTTTAAAATAGCCATACAAAGACAACTATCCCACCATTTGCGGCCATGTTTTTCAACAGACAAGAATAATTTTGGAACTCAAATGAACAAATGTTTCATAAGAATTGACCATTACTCTAGTCTTCTTTTTCTTTAATTTGACCTAGTTACCTAGTGTTTCAAATCATGTTAGACAGTTTCGTACACTGCAAAGATATAATTGCAACAAATTTTCTAACAAAGTTTTATGAAGATCGGAAATAAATGAGGCGTCAAGTGTTTACAAGGTAAATGTTGGACGGACGCACGATGTACGACAAACAAAATGCTATCAAAAAAGCTCACCATGATCACTATGTGCTCAGGTGAGCTAAAAAATGAAATATGATTAATTTAAAGGAGTAGTAATAGAACTTAAGCATCAGAAAGAGTAGCACACGTGGATGCATTAGCAGTATGTAAAGTATAAGTAATAGAAGTGTACGAAGCAATATTTAAATTAGTAGTATTTTTTGTTGTTGAATTAGTAAAAATAGTAGAAGCAACAGTAGTGGTAATAGTATAAGAAGAAGTAGTAGTAGTGGTGGTGGTGATGGTAGTATTGGTAGTAGTAGTAGTAATAGTAGTTTTAGTAGTAGCAGTAGTAGCAGTAGTAGTAGTATTAATAGTAGCGGCAACAGCAGCATCAGCAGAAGTAGTAGTATTAATAGTAGCGGCGACAGCAGCATCAGCAGTAGTAGCAGTAGTAGTAGTATTAATAGTAGCGGCGACAGCAGCATCAGCAGTAGTAGAAGTAGTAACAGGATGAGGAGAAGGTGGAGGAGCAGTAGTAGAAGTAGTAGTTGCAATATAGCTGCGGAAGCAGTAGCAGCAGATGTAGTAGTAGTAGTACTGTAGTAGGAAGAGTGGCAGTTATAAGAAACAGTAGCAGCATTACCAGTGATGTACAAGTAGTAGCAGTAAAAGTAGTAATAGCAGTTATGTAGTGGTTGTTGTAGCAGTAGCAATAGCAGTATCAGTAGTAGTTATATTATTGTATTATATAACCCTGCACTCAATTTTCACATTCATCAACTTATGTTTGCTGCAATTGTTTACTCGTTATAAACATTACCAGCATTATGTAAGTTCGAATAATATGTTTTACAATCAACAGCAATCAACATCATGCTGATATCAAAGAGTAAACATATACATACGGTGGTAAATGAGTCATAAACAAGCTGTTATCTTTTTTAAAAATGGTACAGAACATTAAATTGTTGTTAATAGCTATGAATACAACGCCCTGAGAAATAGCAATAATATTGTGGTATCATGGCTAAGTTAATTGCATGAATATACTTATATTTAATCACAAAACGTTATTGTCAAATCTTAAAAATCACAATTATCAATGATATATCAAGAATACATAAGGCATGTATATTTGCTAGCTATTTACGAAATTACCGCTATAAAAACTAAGGCGATTCCAAGGGAAAACAAAATCAAAGCTTGTAGGACATAAATTTGATAAATTATGTGAACAGTTTCAGACATTGCATGTGTGTAATTTATTACAAACCATAGCTACTAACATAACTGATCTTTCTGCATTATGTGGTCAAAGTATATTTTTATTCAAATGATATTAAATATAAATTTGTTTAGCCTATCTTTTAGTCTTAAACATGCAATCGAGCTCTTTCTTTAACAGCCGAATGAGGCAGATCCCCAAGTTCTGGCCGATGTGAAGCCATTAAATCTCTTTTTGAAAATGAACACTGAACTAATAATTCATAATTAAAGGATTTTATGCATACGTGTTTTGTTTTAAATTTATATTATTAATTTATTTACATTTTTCTTACTTGAACATTCCATATTACATACCCTGAATTATACATAAATTGTTTTCTACTGTAAAATGAAAGAATTAAACGGGTGGCGCGGCAAATTTAACAGGTGAGTATGCTAACTGTAGTTTGTTCAACGATTAAATTACTATTGGTTTGACAATCAATTTAATAAAAAATGCAACTTCATATTACATCGGAATTAGGTGACGACAAATGTGGGTCAAACGAAGTTATTGATATATCATAGATGCAGGATCGCAAAAGTTACGTACATTTAAACAATATATACATTTAGCTTATAGCACACTATTGATACGGAAAAATCTAACTAAATTTCAAAACTTTCGCTTACTTGAGAAATACCGTAGGTGGCTTTAACATTATTTAGAACATGCGCTTAACTCGTCACGTTTTTGAAAAAGTAGCACTGTTACAGTTTGATATGATAATGAAACGTATCCGTTACAACTGACTGACACATGCCTCAGGTTGATTAGCCATTAAATAAAATGATACGTCACAACAAACAAATACGCGCATATAGATCCTCGCTGATTTGTGCAAGCGTCCGCTGTTACCTATGTCAGTTATTCTTGAATACAGAGCATCGCGGCTGCTGAAACGCGTCATGTGACTACTTTTTGTAAGGAAAAAGCTGATTGGTTTCCTCCCATTAAGCATGTTCATAGTCTGTATAAATGAAACAAATGTGTTGAGTGCGGCATAAGAACGGAAGATTCATTCTTAACTATTTAAAAAACGTTTATATTAAACTGTTTGGAGGATAAACAAAGACTTCAATAAATCACATTTTCAACCTAATGTCGAAATCATTCATTTAAATAGATAAACATACGTTATCGTTTAATCTTCGTATCTTTACATCAGAATATGAGAACAAAGGAAATAGCTCTACCTTATACATTTTTGACAAGTGTTAACATACAATATGTTAAAATTTTTAGGCATTTTTAATTGTGAGTGACGTTATTATTAAGGGTTTTATTTTGCACTTCATCTTAATATATATTTCATATTAAAGAGAAATATGCAAATATAAAATGAAGATAATCGTTTTGCTTACTTTAAGAAAATGTGACTAAAATATAGTTAAGACACTTGTTACACTACAAACAAAAGACAATGCTGTAACATGACATAAAAGCTAGTGTATTTCCAATGCACACATATTTTATCTATTAATGATTTGCTGATTTGCAAACTTTAAGAATTAACAAGCAAATTTAAAAAGATACCTTTCCGCTTCTTAAGATCTGCGTTTGTAAAAAACGTTCTTTAGCGACAGTCTTATGATTTAAACTAAAAGAATCTATATCAGATCACAAATATACAAATTCAGAACTAGCAATTTTGTAATGGTTCTTTCGCTCACTCACGAAAATCTTCGGTTATAATGATATTTTGACCATATTAGTTAAGCTGTTGTGCTGTGGTTATTAAGAGAGTAAATGTTCTTATTAATGTAGGTACAAATGTGACAGAAATCAGAAAAAATATAAATAAAAATAACCGACAAATTACATGTTCATCAAGTCTACAAAGCTGTTTGAAAATGAAAGTTGGATAAAATTAGGCACACAACAAAGTGCAAAGGACTTATTTTTTTAATGAGACCTTTGATCTTGGATTTAGGGACCTGGTTGGTTCTTGTGTGTGACTCCATCACCTTATTCTCATAACTTTGCCAAGGCATTTGAAAATTCTTCCATGCTGATCAAAGCAATTACCAACACAAATATATCTCACCGACCTTTAAGCGAAAGACACTACACAAGATTTCACATGTGGATCATGTATACCAATCAATTTCGGAATACCATCATGCCTGATATGAGCATCTACTCTTATTGTTACCACATATATGGAATATGTACAAACATCATGTGCCTATTTACCCTTGAGCAATCGGCGTTATTCGTCCACGTGACACACCATCTTCATATGATGATCATTTGTGTAAAATCATTTTGAATTCCCATCGTGCACAATAAAGTAACCAGGATGATACATAAACATTTGCTTCACTATATCCATATATATGTAATGCACAAACTGAAGTAACATTAGTGCCGTTGACGTGTTAGCGAGCCACATGGTTTTGTGCGCAAAACTTTTCTTGATATGATGATCATAAACATTTTCCTTAATATTTACACCATATGAATATTCACAAACATCAAAAGTCTATAACGACCTTGAAGCTAGCAATTTAGTAGTTTCACGCGATATAAGATCTTAAAACGACGATAATTTGTGCCAATGTATTTTGAAATCCCATCATGCGTGACGAAAAATATGCGTCTAACCTAAAGAATTCCACCCCACCAACACACACACTGCATACAGGCGCCGAAAATCAGGAGCAGTATGAAAGACATATACATTAAGTTGTACTTTGCGCATACGCGCTATTGATATCTGTAATGTAAGGATGTATCATTCTAACTGAATTATATCATTTTGAAGAGGTGAGTACGATTCCTTTGGTTAAATACTTTGAAAAAGGAATGATAGTGTATTCGTTTTTTCTTAACATTCGGAACATGCAGTTTGATGTGTGTGTATTTTTAGATAAATACCGTCAATATGACTCTTTAAGGAGTATATTATAAAATCATTCTGCATTACAAAGCATAGATCGTTTACAACAGAATCATTTTATATAAAGGAATTCCTTGAGGATTGGGAAATGCAATTGTGCAAGCTTTTCAATTGTATTGCATTGAATAGTTTAAATCGATATAATTGCACTTAGAATCATTTTGAAGTATACTATTTTCACTCGGCTTATTTTTTTATCAACTCAAATGATTATTGCAGTAATTGTAATTTGCACAATCATTATATCAAAGGGATAAACGTTAAGAAATATGTTATTGCACTTATCCTGTTTAAAAACTAAAGCTAATTCCAATAGATCTCTGTCATGTGTTAAGTAAATAAATAAATAAATAAATAAATATATATATATATATATATATACATAATTAGATACACAGAAAGAAAGAAAGATAGAGAGAGAGAGAGACATACAGACAGACAGACATACACACACACAGACAGACGGACAGAAAGACAGACACACAGACAGATCCACAGACAGACAGACAGACAGACAGACACACAGGCAGACAGATAGACAGACAGACAGCAGACAGACACACAGACAGACAGACACACAGACAGACAGACACACAGACACACAGACAGACACACAGACAGACAGACAGACAGGCAGGCAGGAAGGCAGGCAGGTAGGAAGACAGACAGACAGACAGACAGATAGACAGACAGACTGACAAACAGACAGACAGACACACACACAGACAGACGGACAGAAAGACAGACACACAGACAGATCCACAGACAGACAGACAGACAGACAGACACACAGGCAGACAGATAGACAGACAGACAGCAGACAGACACACAGACAGACAGACACACAGACAGACAGACACACAGACACACAGACAGACACACAGACAGACAGACAGACAGGCAGGCAGGAAGGCAGGCAGGTAGGAAGACAGACAGACAGACAGACAGATAGACAGACAGACTGACAAACAGACAGACAGACAGACAGACGGACATGCAGACAGAAAATAATCAATACTTGATTGCGCATTGGAACGATCTATAACGCTCTCATTACAATCTACTTTTACATACATAAAATGAAAAGACGTTTATAGCAAAGTTCTTGTTTAATTGTGAAAAATCGACCCGAAATCGCCTCCGTCAAAACTGACATATGGGCGTCGAGAATTACATACTTCGATTTTGGGGTCATATTTGTGAAACTTTTAGCTGTTTTGGACATACTTGGTGGATTTTCATTAAATAAACGGTGTTTAATCATAGATGGACGCTTCCTGCTGGAAACCACAACGACATAAGTGTGCATTGTTTGATCTTTCATGATGTTGCATAGTGTTATTAAATACACACGTGAAATCATCGTTTGATACATTTTCTTTTGTAACATATATAATATATAGAGACCGCTAAATAAAATATGTTCAATTTCGCCTTAAAGTGACTATAGGAAACAGTACTTGCATTAGTTTTGTTCTAATGGAGTGCACGAGTGCCAGGTGAATGTTGTGAATGTTCAAAATTTATCTAATAAATTCATGTATTGTATTCATGCGGTTTAACGTTAATAAACAAGCTCTTCATTAAATTAGAAAAGCAAGTCTAGATACACATCATTTAAACAAAAAGAAACACACAAACTTGAATCTGAAACCATCAAAACCATTGAAACACTTGAAAAACAATTGCATCAAACAAACACAAATGATACCACCGACATTGAAAATGAAATAACATTAAAAAAACAAATATTAGATTGGAATCTATCATACACATCTCAATGGAATAATACTAAGAGCGCATGAACAGCATGGTGAACACAATGAAAAAAACACAAAATATTTCGCTAACATTGAAAAACGTAGAAGTGAACAAAAATGTACACCAATTAGTAGTCAATGGCAAAGATATAACAAACAGAACTCAAATACTAGAAGAACAACGTTTATTTTTCGAAACTCTCTATAAACGAAAAAATGTTGAAAATAACACCCTTTTTAAAAATACACATCACGCTTTAAACCAGGAGGAAAAACAACTGTGCGACGGATTGCTTCATGAATATGAATGTGGATAAGCCCTAAAATAAATGCAAAATAACAAAAGTCCAGGATCTGATGGCATTACAATCGAATTTTATAAAATTTTCTGGAATGATATAAAAACACCTCTAATTTATTCACTTAACTATTCATTTAACAACGAAAACTTAACTACGCTACAAAATCAAGGTATACTATCACTTATTCCAAAACCTGGAGAAAACTTAGAATCCTTATCAAACTGGCGCCCGATTAGTTTACTAAACAATGATTATAAAATTGCAACTAAAAGTATAGCAAACAGAATAAAAAAATATTACCATCAATCATTTCAAAATCTCAATCTGGTTTCATAAAAGGACGTTACATTAGTGAAAACGTTCGTCATATCCAAGAATGCATAAATTATTTCAACAATTCAAATAGTCCTGGTCTAATATTCTTTGCAGACTTTGAAAAGGCATTCGATTCGCTTGATCATTCATTTATATTCTCCTGCTTAGAAAATATGAACTTTGGTGAAAGTCTCATTCAATGGGTCAAACTAATCTATACCGATATTAACAGTATAATCATTAACAATGGCTCCTTTTCAAACAGTTTTAACATCGAACGAGGGGTTCGACAAGGATGTCCACTCTAATCATCGCTATTTATTATTTGCATCGAGTATCTATCACATCGCATCCAATCAAATAAACACATAAAAGGCATATCACTAGAACCTGACGAAGAAATCAAACAATCCCTATTTGCTGACGATGCAACTTACTTTTTAAACGACAATTACGATTCTTTCCATAACCTAATAGAGTCGCTAACCCTTTACGGAATGACATCGGGTCTAAAACTAAACAAACGTAAATGTACTGTGCTACGAGAAGGTAAATTAAAACAAAGTAATGTTCCATATAAAAAAGAAATGAAATTTAATTGGACATCCGATGAAGCCACAACGTTAGGAATTACTTTCACAAATAATAAAAAGGATACAGTTCTTAAAAACATACTACCTAAATTACAGAATTTTAAAACTGCTCAAAATCATGGCATCATCGTAAACTCGCACTAATCGGAAAAAAACAACACAGTATTGAAAACGTTTGTACTTCCTTAATTAATATATGTATTAACAGTTCTTCCAAATCCACCAAATTGATGTTATAAACGATATAAAAACAGCAATATTTCATTTCATATGGGACGGTAAGCCTGATAAAATAAAAAGCACTCAGTTAATTCAATCTGTAGAAAATAGAGGTATCCATTTAACGTACATTGACTCATGCTTGAATGCAATCAAATGCAGCTGGGTTAAAAGATACCTAGATAATACCAATACGAGTGCATGGAAATTATTCTACCAGAAAATCCTAAAAAAATATGGTGACTCCTTACTCTTTGAATGTAACATCAGCAATACTATCTTACATGAAATTGCAAACAAAAACATATTTCTGTCTGATGTTCTATCAGCGTGGAGTGATGTCACTCATAACTTAGAAACCCAAACCAGCAGTAAAACAATTTTATAGAACAATAAAGACATAACTTCAAACAATAAGACGTTTTTCTATAAAGATTGGTTTGAACGAAGCATTAAATATGTCGACCAATTATATGACTACAGAATTAAGGATTTCTACTCTTTTGATAATACATGCTACATATACGGAATACCTTCAAATAATTTTCTGAAGTACTACACACTAATTAAAAGCATACCCATACATATTAAATCTGAAATCAATACAATTAATACACCATGTACTCAAACAACATTTGTAGAAAACGTACTTGGAAGAAAAAACAAAACAAAATAAAATATTTTACAAACTACAAATTAAAAAACCTACAGAAAACTCCAAAATCCAATATAAATGGCAAGTCCTTTTTGGAGAAAATGAACTTAATTGGAAACACATATTTACCATGCCATATAAAGCAACTTTTGAAAGCACACTGAGAAATTTTCAATATAAATACATCCATAGAATTATAGCTACAAATAAATATCTCTTTAAATGCAAATTATCTAACTCAAATCTGTGTGACTTCTGCAGTGAAAACATTGAAACTATAGAACATCTTTTTGGGAGTGCAAACACATCCAGCCTTTTTGGAATCAATTAATATCTTTTCTTGAACAACAGCAACTAAACGTTAAACTATCTTTCTTAAATGTAAGTTTCGGAATTAACTCATTGAAATCAATAGACGGTAATAATATTGTGAATTTTATGGTTATATTGATGAAATATTTTATTTTAAACATGAAGTGCAACAACAAGTTCCAAATTTAAATTGTTTTGTCCATAGTCTTAAACTAAAAATCCAGATTGAGAAAGAAATAGCCCTCAGTAATGACACATTACAAATCTTTGAATAAAAATGGAATCGAATTAAATTCTCATAATGTTTTGTCCACTTATATACATTTCACTCTAATGTTAGTTTATCTTTCTAAAATAGCTTTGTTTATTTTTTTTCAATCTGACAAGATCATTGTGAATATACAACAGAACACACAAATCCAGTATGCTTTCTTCCGACTTTATACAACTCATCATTTTTCATAACTATTCCTCTGTTGTTCTTTTGTTCTTTTCTTTTCTCTCTAAATATATATATATATATATATATATATATATATATATATATATATATATATATATATATATATGTATATATATATATATTAGCATATCTTGTATAACATGTCTGAACTTTATTGCTTTATACAATCACTGTGTTGTATAATCATATACATGTTTACATTATATGTATGATATTGATAAAAAAAGAAAAGAAAAGCAAGTCTGGAAATATATTGGAAACCAATCATTTAAAATAAGTTCAAATTTAACAAGAAATATCTTTAAAAAAGATATACGGCGTTGATTGTGGTCGATGTTTATAAACGATCAAAAGTTATCTCTATGAGATAAAAAGTAGCGGATGCCTTTTTTCTGCGCAGTTCTTAGCTACATCACAAGCAAATCAATTACGGGGTGTTGCGCCAGATTTCGTGGCTAATTTTTCTCTATGTGATATTATTACTCAGATATCTATATTTACAGAATAGAAAAACACAAGAAACATGAAAATAAACGAGTGCATATAGGTCAGCCGGCAATACTCGAATCTTATTTAATTGCATAATTATAGTATAGTGAATTATTGTGCTCATGCTTAATAAACTGGTCTAAATGGATAAATATTTCTAATTAATTTTATCAAAATTGGTCCTTATCATGCAAATGTTGAAAACATATTTAAAATCAATGATTGACATACCACAATAATATCGCCGAATATCTTTATTTAGTATCTTTCTGATCAAAACAGACTTCAAGTGCACAAAGTTTACGAGACGGCGTTTATATAAAGATTTCTGCAACTGACCGCAAACTGACCTTGATACCTTGCGGATTGGAATGCAATGCATTAAAGTTAGGTAACAATTCTGCTGCTGAAACGACGGCTTGTTTACGCCAACTGTACACGACCAAGGCAACAGCTGTGCCTAAAATATTGATATATCGACAAAGCGACTAAACGAACTATTTACTCCATCAGACAAAAATAGCATAGATTCCAATTTTTTCCTTCAATGAAAAGATCGCAACCCCTTCTACGAACTCCGGCGATGAACTGTATATAAACTCTGACTTTCACACACTGGCCGCGAATTGACCCGAAACCTCGCGGGTTGAAATGCAATGCAAGTAAGTACTAAATATGAGAATATAGCCTTTAGTATAAACGCTTTCGCGCTGGTAATTCTCTGAAAATAAAAGGTGAACGCACAATCTGTATTTATGTCGAAAATTGATTGTAAATTTGTTCTATCTATTGAGCCTTTTCATTAGAGATAAAATTGTTTCATGCAGTAAACAGTGTTACAAAGACGCGGATATGTTTCCAATGTTCTGGTGTTATACTCAAATCAGCCAATGGAATAAATGAAGTGTATTCATTCGTACCTAGCCGCGGGAAATTTTATTTTAATATTATTGGACACTTACAAAGGTCAAGTCAGGGTGAAAAGCTGGCTTAATACAGCTTACGCCGAAAAATTCAATGAACGTTAAATATCTTTTTGCTTTTATTACATAAAATGTCTCTAGAAACTCAAACAATTGATTTCCGGCCCACTGGTTGGCGAGATAATCATTTGGCGAAAGGTAAGGTATGAAATACGAACGATGTCGAATATGTAACTCAGCTCTTCAATTCTTTTAAAAGTGCCGTTCTTACAATAGTATGCAAATGCTTTATATGATGCTTTGTGCCTGTACATTTCTTGTCTAAACGATTCTTAATAATTATTGCATGTCATAATTATTTAGTAAAGTATATATTATTTTATATCGTTGACTACATCAATGAGAGATGCAGTTCTTACAAAAAACTACTTTTAATTGACAAACAATATGACCGTAGTGAACTTGATGCCAATCATCTACAAATACATTTTGATGTCACGAAAGATGCTGGCTTGCCAGCTTCAACTTTATCTCCTTAACATAAAAAATAACTATTTGAACTGTTTTATACTTATTTTTAACCCCAATACAATTAATGTCTACCACATTGACTAGTAACATACGTTTTAAAGGCAATTAAAATAATGTTTATATTATTATTATTATTTGCCAACACCATTCAGCATGTTATATCAAAATATTCCCAATTAAATATAATAAACTAAGGGTGGTGTGTATTATTCAATAAATATTTTGGTGTTAAAATGTGCCCATCAGTGGATATTTCTCAGATTGAGTAATTGGCTGATACCCCTATCAGATAAGCAATAAGCCCATCATAAACATTAATTCCTATCAGTGCTCCATCTAGGGCCTAACAAAGGGATGTTGAAAGACTTTTGATTGGCTCAGCCACCATCTATTTGAAAACATGCGACTTTTGATTGGTTGAAAGCACAAGACGTTTTTTTTGCAAACATGCTGGTTTCAGCAACTGACTTTGAGCTAAATTTTATGTATAATAGTGCACCATTAATACTTATAATTATAGTGTAAAATGAAATACTTTCAAGCATAAAGTATTGTGTGATAAAAACAATGTGTATTTACTACAATGTGTAAATCAACGATACGTTTGTTGTAAAGGAGATTCAAATTGGGTGGTTAAAGTGATATGGTCTCATAGTTCAGCAAATGCCTGTTTTTGGAATACTGCAGAACAGTTGTTACAGGTTTGTATTTTCATTTCTGCATCCCTTTTTTATATAGATTATTGAATTAATTATGATCATGATCATATTTATGTATTGTCACTTTGAAATGTAAATGGATAAGTAAATGTAATGCAATTTAAGGACAAACAACACCATTTGAATTATTATGGCTGTTTTTTATGGTTATAGTCATCTTATATGTTATTTATACCTATTTATGGTCATTAATGAACAGATTATTCTTTCCCCCATATTAAATGAGAACTTTTATATTTTACATTTGAAGGTTAAACCCCAAGGTGAAATTTACATTGATCGGAAGATTCGTTTGAAAGAATCATCACCTGCCAAAAAAGGGATCAAAAGGGGGACTACCTGATGTATGGACTTTTATTCCAGGTTTAACGGGATCTTTTTACGTTTTGGTAAATTGACAACATTGAAAAAAGTTGTTTCAGATTCGCAAATTTTTGTTTTAGTTATGATATTTGTGAGGAAACAGTAATACGGTACATTTACCATGGTCTAACATAGCCATTATATGCATCTTTTGACGATTTTAAAACCTGAAAATTATAAAGCGTTGCAACGCGAAACGATTGAATAATTTGGAGAGTTCAGTTGCTGTCGTTTAATTTTGTGAAACTACGAAGATTGCTTATATAAAGTATAAAATACGTATCTCATACATACTTGGCAGGATGGCCGAGCGGTCTAATTGCCTTTTACTCCAGGACTCCGGGTGTCAGTCGTTCGAGCCCTGAAGCGGGCTACTTTTTTTCCTTTTTTAAATTTTATTCTTGATTTTTTTACTGGAGCTTTTTCGATCCAATGTTTGCATTGATCATTTTAAAGCATTAAATGACAAACTTCAAAACATGCCAAAATCTGTGAAAAGGCCCCTTTAATCCTGCACGAGCAGGCCAACTTGAGGAAAACAGGAGTGGGAAAACCGCACCCTGTCCTTGACCAAGAAAAGCTGGATTTGGTAAAACTATACAGGTTATTGCATTTTAAAGGCGTCACACTTCCGACTTGTCTACACAGCCAAATGAGACCACGTATCTGGGTACGTTTTCAAAAAGTATTTTTTACCAAACGTAATTTCTTTTAATTACTTATGAAAAGTGTTAAGTCACATGTGATTCATGTGATTAAGATTGCAAAAATAAACAAACTAAACCAACAAGCAAACTTGTTTTGATTTAAATTTATAATTTTTATAGCAACAAGATAACCATAACAGCAATATTTAACCCTTACATTATAAAATATCTTTTAGGACCTGATCTCAAATGAAATCATGCATGAGACGCGCCTCGCAAAGGCCATGACAGTAGTTTTCAGACCTGATCAGCTGGTGACTGCTCTATGAAGGGTTTTTCAAATTTTCCAAAGGGGGAGATTCGAGAGTGTGTCCGATTGCCGAACGCTGCGCAACAGTTGGTATGATTCTTTTTTTTTAGGGAAAATGGGATTTAAATATATGTAACATATTTCCTCCATATCCGTTCTGAAACAAACATTATGAAAGTAATTTAAATTTGACTCCAGCACATAGGCAGACAAACATAACTTCAGTATTAAGCCACAGTATTTTGCCTCCTTGTTTCAAAAACCTCGTTTGAAATCCTTCTAATGTAGATAATGTTAAAATGGGATACCTGAACTGATTATGTTGATGTAAAAGTTTATTCCACCACAATCAAGTCATACAGATAAGACTTGATTTTGGTGGAATAAACTTCTACATGTTTTTTTTTAATACTGCAATGTACAGTAAAATCTTGAATTGATTGTTTATATACATTTCAGATGTCATATTCAAAAAGCTTGCCCTGCCCATTTCAGCAGTGTCAAAAAAAATGAGATGGGCCTTGAGGAGGCTTCGTGTGATATACAGCGCGGATAATATATGAGATGAATTGTCTAGTGCTGAGCTACTTTGTTGCGTTTGTATATAGGTGTAAATATGTGTTAAGGGCTATCTCAGGAACAAATATGATGAATGATTCCTAAATAGCGTCATTTTATATATCCGGTTCCACCAACACAGTTAAACACAATTATTATTAATTTTATCCTCTTTATCACCCTCACTAACTGAAACTGTATACATCATTATTCATACCCGTCTTCCCATTTTTACCTGGGGTAGCCCAAACATGAAAATGTTATTTATTTTAATTTATTATGTTAAAGGTTCTGTCATATTGTGATAACGAATATTGGGTAGATGTTTTCCTGATTTTGTTAAAAATGCACAGTAAAAATGTTCACATTATTTGTTTTTTAATAAAAAGATACTTTTTGTGCAAATCGTGTGTGTTTTTTTTAATCACGCGGAGCTAGTAATGATCTGTTGTGATTTTATCTCAATTACCTTGTTTACCGGAAAGGTGTATAATTTTATTTTTTTTACAAAGGATAAGGGTCAGACGAGCACAATTTTAGGATCCCTTCAGCGATCAAAAGACTCACAAAAAACAACTTAAAAACACACTTCTGTAGACAGAAGTGTGTTTAAGTTGTTTTTGCGAGTCTTGTTGCACGTAAAAAAAAGCATTCAGTTTCGGTAAGTTGGTTTTTTGTGAGTTTTGGTACGTTGGTTTTTGTGGGTTTTGGTATGTTGGTTTTTTAACCCACAAATAACCAACTTACATTTACCAAAACCCACATATGTGTGCCAAGTGAGTATTTTCTGTGTTTTACTCAGTTGTAACCAAGTTGGTAAATATGACCCACTTTTATCACAGAAAAAAAAACTTACCAAAACTCACAAAAACCAACTTACCAAAACCCACATAAGTTAGTTTTTTCTGTGTTTTACTCACTTTTAACCAAGTTGGTAAAAAGACCCACTTTAAACACAGAAAAAACCAACATACCAAAACTCACAAAAACAACTTACTAAAACCCACTAAAAATCAACTTACCAAAACAAACAAAAAACAACTTACCAAAACCCACATATGGTACCAAGTGAGTTTTTTCTGTGTTTTACACAGCTTTTACCAAGTCGGTAAGCAAAACGACCCACTTAAACCAACTGCAAATACCGCTTTGTTTAACACGGATATAACCCGTGTTTAACTCGAATTTTACACACTTATATGGGAAGGGTTGTTACTGTCCCATGCCTATATAATTTAATTGATACTAAATGTGCTAAGTTTTGAAGCTGTTTTGGACAGTCAAAGATGGTTGGTACCTAAACAAAGCATTTTTTACCAAATTAAAAACTCATTTTAAGTTGATATTTGACGACATCTACCTCTAAAATGTAATATTCCTAATGTCCCAGACATTGGTGATTAAGTGTAAAGGGTACAACATATAATTGTCTGGTGATTTAAAGAGGGTTTTTATTTGTGAACTGGAGGAAACATACCTGGAAAACCTAAAAATATGCACTTGGACACTGAAATCATGCTCATAATGTTCACATAACGTATTTAATGAGTGTCCCGTAAACTGCTGTAAGATACGTTAACAAATTTTGGTATCACATATTTGGTATGAAATAATGTAAATATAGTCTGAACTATATGCATTTGACATTGGCAGTGGTGACATAATACGTTTTTAATAGTGATTGGACTCATAATTTGAGAATTAAAACAGCATAAATCGACGAAATTCAAATATTTAATTGTTGCGTACATTTTGTGTAAGATAGGTTGAGACTCTATGGACTAAATAATCTTAATGAACACAACTATCATATTCCATGCTAAGATTCCTTTATCGCCCGCTCTATAATGACAAGATATAGCACAAGTATTGTTATTAAAACCACAAACCTTATGATGGTGATAAAAACTAAAAAATTTGGTAAGATACGTTAATGTTAGATACTTTAATGAGCTTTCATGTTATCAATTTCCTATTTGTCAAAATCCTATATTTAGATTCTTTAAACCACACATGTGTATAACTTACATTAGATAGACTCGACAGAGCCATGTTCTTGTGTAATTTCCATGATAATTTTTGATAACCTGATACAAAGTTTGATACTAGACCAGTGGTTAATTGAATGTGTTATAACTGGGATAAGTTACCGTTTTTAGATTCATTCGTTTTGTGTGCTACATGATGTTATACGTTAAACTTAATTTGTAAAAGTATTGTTAATGAATAAGTGTGCTTTTTAGTGCATAAAACGTAACAAACAAGCTTAACGTATCTTACATAAAGTTAACGTATATTACACGCTCTATGTTATGTTTAGGGCACAACTTTTAAAAGATGGATTTAATTATGTCAGTAAATGTGTGCTTGGTTGATATTTCAATGGTCAAAATTACATTACAATGTAGGTATGTGTATAGCTTGAAAGAGTATTAGGCTTTGTGTTTTTTATATTGTATTTAACGTATCTTACATTTTTATCCGAACTCCACCATGGGTATATACCAAATAATACAGTGATAGAGAAATAATTTGAATGCAAATGACCTGCAGGGACATGGTAATATTGATAAATGAACATGATACATGAATAGATGAGCTATATACCTTCATGAAATGCACAATGACCTTAAGCAGTTTGTTTACAATAATCTGCACAGTCAGTGTTTCATGGAGATTATGTAGACTTTAACAAAGATATATAATCCTGTAAATGAAGATCGCTGTCTTTTTTGATTTACCATATCTAATAGCTGTCACTTTGTAAGTACATGATCTTTTCTTGACACTGCATACAGTTTAGATGATAAAAAATAATCACAAAAATTATAATCAAAAAGAACTTGACAACGAGAGTGTTCCTAATGTTAGATTTCATACGATTTATATATATCTATATCACATTTATTTAAAATTCATTGTGATCTTACTTGATTTATATGGCAACCAATGCGCTACTTATAATGTTAGACCTTTGGCACACAAAGATTTATCATGACCAAGCTGGATCTTTAACATAATAAACAATGAATTAAAGCGATTTGTTTATAAGTACGTGCACCAGTTTGCAAACCTTCCCTTTTTGTTCAGGACGTAGACTGTGTATTTTAATTTATGGAATTTAATAGATAAAGCCTCTGCAATAATAAAGCATCGACTAATTAATAGTTTAAACAGATATTGAGTAACAGACTAGGCACGAAGTTGTTCTCTAAGAAAAATTCACACTGTAAGATACGTTAACATTTGTAGTGGACATTTTGTTTTCCTTTTGTGTAAAACAATCATCTAATAAATGACCACACCCCACATTATACACCCCTCTCAACCCACTCCCTACCCCCCCCCCCCAAAAAAAAAAAAAAATTAAAAAATCCTTTTTTTATTTTTGAAAGATCGTCTAATAAATTAACTACTTTTAAAAATGAAAATGTCCCTTTAATTGACAATGGGCGTTTTGTGTTTAGGTCCACTTTATTCCTAAAGTATCAAAGCTATTGCTTTCATACTTGCGACACTTACTAACTATCATAAGGGACTGTGCAGGCATAGTCATGTTACTCTGGCTGGTATTTTGACAGAATTATGGCCCCTTTATACTTAGAAAATTGAAAATTTCGTTAAGTTTTGTGTTTTGGTCCACTTTACTCCTAAAGTATCATACCTATTGCTTTCAGACTAGGAACACTCGCAAACTATCATAAGTGGACTGTACAGGACAAGTTGCATAACTCTGGTTGTAATTTTGACGGAATTATGGCTCTTTTTTACTTTGAATATATGGTTAAATTTTGTGTTTACATCCACTTTACTTCTAAAGTATCAAAGCTATTGCTTTCAAACTTCAAATACTTTCATAATATCATGAGGGTACTGTACCTGGCAAGTTGAATTTTGCCTTGACCTTTGAACGACCTTGACTCTCAAGGTTAAATAATTAAATTTTGATAAAACTGCCATGACTTCGTTATTTATGATCAGATTTGATTGATACTTTGACAAAACAATTCTTACCTGACATACTGCAATAGACTCCACCCAAACCATCCCCCATGCCCCCCCGCCCGAATCCCCCCCACAAAAAATTATTGTTTTGAAAGATAATTCTATAAATGACCACAACCTCACACTATACCCCCCCCCGACCCCCCCCCCACACAAAAATATTTATTTTTATTATTTTATTTTTGAAAGACCGTCCAACTATCCCACCCAAGAATCCCCCCCCCTCAATTTTTTATATATATTTGTTTTGCTATTTTATTTCTTATTTTTGGAAGATCATTTAATAAATAACCACACCCTCACACTATACACCCTTTCCACCCCAACCCTCCATCTTTTTTGATTGAAGTATTGAGATAGCTCCCTTCACCTTTAAAAAGAAAAAAATAGATGAGCGGTTTGCACTAGCATGGCGGTGCTCTTGTTTTATATGATTTTATGAAAGATATTTTTGTATGCGAAGGTTTTTATTTTCTAGATGTGTAATTTTTTTTAAGCCTATAAATTCATATACTAATTCTAATTATTATATTGATTTGTCCATACGACTTATAGTTTTGATGAATTGTTCATAGAAGAGCTCCATATCTTAAGTTATAATTTCGGATGTGTGTGGTAAATTGTAATTTATAGAGATTAGTACCAGGTAACTAATAAAGTCATCAAAAAATAATTGTCTTTGATGTTCAGACCTATGGGTATCCCATAATTGTACTGGGTTTGTAATTGCTTAATTGATTTTACTGTCAAAGCAAATAGGTTTGCTCGAATTTGGCAAAATTATCACACATGATGTAAACAAGTTTTCTTAATTCAGCAAGTTCCTCAAAGGAGTATACTTGTATCGTACACATTTTTGCACATTTGTAGTCCCTTAGAAAGTTAACTTTAAGTAATGACCTTTCTTACTAGATTCGAGTTTTAAAGGCTTCACTTCCAACCGTTAGATACTGATGAGCAGCAAACAGCATCAAACCTGAACAGACTGTGAGTTACTCGACTGCTGTTCTGTTTTTTATGCTGTTTGCAATTAGCCATTTTTCACTGTGCTGTTGAGAGGGAAAGGGTTAAATTCAGGTATTTTGACAAAACATTTTTACACATTTTTATTGGCTGGAGTTTCATGTATCGGTTGAGAAAGGTCAAAATAATAATGAAACCACTTTGAAATAATATTCAAGTTTAGGTTTGGACAATCATTCTTTAGTAGAGTCCAACTAAAATTTAAGTGATTTTCAGGAGAGTAAAACACCTCAAGTTATAACTTAACAAGACCAATACGTTATAATTTAATAAATAAAACACTGAACAGTGACATCACATGGAGGTAATACAAAAATACGTACGTAACAGTTAAATAGTATAACTGAACACCCTACATTATAATATTAATTATTAGGAATTTGATGCTGTAAACCATAAAAATATAATCATTATTTAGAAATTGTATTAATATAATCTGATGAGAGTCATATAAAAAAGGTTCAATATACCACGTGGAAATAATTTATTTGTGTCTTGTTCTGAGAAAATTGGGCTTAATGCATGTGCGTAAAGTGTCGTCCCAAATAAGACTGTGCAGTCTGCACAGGCTAATCAGGGACGATTTTTTCCGCTTTTATGGTATTTTTAGTTTCAATGAAGTCCCTCCTTACCGAAAATCAAGTTTAAGCAGAAAGTGTGCGGACGGCACAGGCTAATCTGGGACGACACTTTACGCACACGCATTAAACCCAGTTTTCTCAGAACGTGGCTCATTTTAATTATTGTTCATTGTTTGGCAATTTGATATTGTAATATTATCATTGTTATCCTCAGACTAAGAGTTGAACTAAATTTGACAGCTACACAGTAAACTTTATTATCTGATTTATTCATTATTATCAGTTGCCGATATTGCCTTCGGCAAACAATAATGTATTTAATTTTCATCTCGCATGAGATTTCTATAGATATATCACTAAACTTAATTAAAGTATTTTTGTCATTTTGACACCTGCAAGCAGACTTTATATATAAGTAGCATACAAAATCACATAGGGGCAAAATAAATATCTTCTTGAATTAATTGGGACAACTGCTGTCCTTATTCCTTTAAAATAGGTAAGACATTTTATTAAACTGTATTTTGTGTTGGTGATAGTTAAAATAACAATTTTACACTCTTTAAAGTGTAATATGATTAATTTGTTATGCTCCCCCAAAATTTATTTTGGGGGAGCATATAATCGCCGCTTCGTCTGTCCGTGCGTGTGTGTCTGCGTCTGTCCATCCGTCCGTGCACAATTTTTGTCCGGGCTATTTCTCAGCAACTAATGACCGGAATTCAATGAAACTTTATGGGAAGCTTCACTACCAACAGGAGATGTGCATATTATCAGCGGGTTCTGGGTTCTGGTCGGATGATTTTCACAGAGTTATGGCCCTTTAAAATTTTCTATAAAAAATGTCTTGCCCCCCCCCACCCAACTACTATGCCCCCAAGACGTTTCCTTTATCTGAATATATAGTGCAATATTGTGGCAAAAAAAACTTTGGGGAGCATCACCCGTCTCCGACAGTTTCTTGTTTAATTTAGGAAAATAAGGCTTATGGAAAGTTATGTCTGTGCATTAACTTATATATTAAGATGTACATGTGTATTTTTAAGTTAAATTAAAATTTATGAAAATATTACAGTTTTTATGTTAATTCATGTAATTCTTTTTATGAATATTTATTTATGTCAAAAATATAAATAAATTGTGCATTGATTTTACAATGTGCATGTCTAAAATATTTCCAACATAAAAATATAGTCCTGTTATTCTTATGCATAAGCAAAAATGCAACATCTGCTATTTTTATGATTGATGTACCTTAACATTTAGAAATAATTGGGTTCCATTAGGTTGCCTTTCACAGCAAAGCGATTACTCACAACAAAAACTAATATTTCCGGATAAAATAATTAAGAGAAATATTTATGCTCTAAAATATCCATTATTATATGCATCTTTTGATGATTCACAACCCGAAATTTATAATGCGTTGCGAAGTAAAATGATTTGATGATTTGGAGAGTTCTGGTGTTGTTGTTGTTGTTACACGTTTTTTTCTGCTATGTAAAAAAAGGCCTTAAAACGAACAAGCAAACGGACCCAACCTCAAACCGAAATTATAACACAAATTCCCAATTAAAAAAAAAGAAGTTACGTATGACTTATGGTTATTAGACTCTTTATTGTTATTTTTTAAACATCCTACAAAATATATAACTTTAATTTATAAGATTTTTTCCTAAATGAACAGAAAAAGACATGTTGTGACATATTTGTAGGGAAAAAATCCAAATTTGGTCCTTTTACTTGATAAAAAGTTCCCAAATTTGACCTGACTCCTTTTCCAAAAATGGCTTTAGGAACCTAGCGTTATATTTTGTGACACTACAAGGATTGCTTTTATAAAGTATAAAATACATCGTTCAGTGTGTGAGCACGGATGGCCGAGTGGTCTAAGTATTAGAATTTTACTCCAGTGGTTTCGAGACCACTATAGGGTTTAATTTTTTTCTTTAATTTTACTCTTGTTTTTTACTGGAGCTTTTTAGATCCGCTGTTTACATTTATCAATATAAAGCTTTAAATGACAAATTTGAATACATGCCAAAGTCTGAGAAAAGGCCCCTTTAAAACATACTACATTTATTCATTAATCCAGCCAAACTTGGATAATATTTTTTACAAGATATAAACCAGTCTCAGTTTGTAATGAACATTCTGGCTTGACTCCAGTGTCAAAATTTGAGCTGGCTATACACATGCATACATGCACCTGGTAATAAAGTTACGTTTGTCAACCTCAGGCCATACCAAGTACTATCTTTAGATTGTATATTGTCGCTATATAGTGAAGTAAACAAGAATTACCGGTGTATATAACCGCCAGTCATAAAAAAGCCATTAGCAAATGTGTATTGGGTAAATGATATGAGAAATACTTGTATATGTTATCATACATAAGTAATCTGCGTCACAGGTTCTTAGCGTGTGGCTATAATATTAATTAGTGAAAACATCATTTTGAATGATAAATAATCATATTATAACAAAAAATCAATTTTTCTTAAAACAATATGGTCACTATCAAATATATATGTATATATATATATATATATATATATATATATATATATATATATATATATATATATATATATATATATATATATATATATATATAACAAGGTATTCAACTCAAAATCACCCTAAAGCAGAGTGCATCGCTTTGAACAGCCATTACTTCATCAATTGTGCAGCGAGTTTCACGATGTCGGTATTATTCAAAGTAGAAATAAATTTTCTTTCTGGAAATGTACATATCTTGTAATATTTCTACAAATGCTGGGTCAAATTTTACAAAATAAATATAACAGCTGCGTTTTCCCTTACCATGTATGTTCATATTGGCTGTGCTAAAAGCTATGTTTTATACCCACCCGATTAAAAACATAATATTTTTAATCTGGCATTTGTTTATAACAAGGTGTGCAATAGCCAAACAAATCACCAGAACACTTGATTCTTTTGATATCGCCAAAGATTTATTTACGTGTATATTTTTTGCAAAACATGACATAATAGAGAACACATTGCCTAAAGTAGCTGAAATCTAGGTTGACGCAAAGGAAAAAAAGGAGTTTCAGCATTTTAGTGTAACGATTACAACCCACAAAAATAATATTGTTATGGATGGTTGCTTATCCCTTGATATATGGTAGCATTCTAACAAAACAAAGGGCACTCACTCTTATGTATGAAAGCGTAGGGTTGTGGTTCTTTTACATGACACTTCTCCTAATTGACATCAATACACCCATGCCGTTTTATGTTGATAACTTTTATTATAATTTCTGATATACAGCCCTATAAAATGTGTGACAGGGACGGAAGGAAGGACATGACTGACGATCAATGCCAAATATTAATTCCTCTGGATTTCCTGTAGGATAACAACATAATTATCATGATAAATATATTGGTATCAACAAACATTTAAATACATTATCAATCAAACTTCATTTGAATAAAATGTTCTTCACCTAAAATAACATGCTTGGTTTAATTTATTATATTTTTACCGTTTTCTCCTTTCAGTAACATCTCCAATATAGTGTATGCATATACTTGGTGCTCTTTAAACAGAATCATGCACTTTATGTATAAGTCTTAAAAAATTGTTAAAGTGTTCAATATATTGACTTGTCATTTTCACAATTGTCTTGGTTAAACATGCCAGGCCCCGCACCTTTTCCCTAGTTGGTCGCCATCAAATACAAGTTGGCCTCCAAAATCAAGTTTGATTTAAAACCATGCACAATAGTCAAATTATTCATTTTTATTACTTGCAGATTTATTTATGCATGTTCTCAGGTTTTAATCACTGACGGAACAATTTCTCGTTTACTCATTACTATAATAATTTGTTCAGAATGCTTTACTTTATGATTGCAATTGTAAAGCCTTAAGCAAATGTGTCACTATTGTGCATGGTTTTCAATGGCACTGCTTTTATGTCTGTCTCGAGTATCTGCCCCTGAATAAACTTGTGTTTCTGTTAATCATTTCCAGAATGACAAGTGCAGTAAAAAGTCCTCTTCTGACAGCATCCAAAAAGTACAAAAGAATGAAACGAGATACAGAATGCAATGTCATAGGAAGTGAAACAGA
This sequence comes from Dreissena polymorpha, assembly GCF_020536995.1. Classification (NCBI taxonomy): domain Eukaryota; kingdom Metazoa; phylum Mollusca; class Bivalvia; order Myida; family Dreissenidae; genus Dreissena; species Dreissena polymorpha. The sequence goes on along the minus strand of NC_068361.1, from coordinate 73,486,928 downwards.
AAGCAAGAAGTGATTTTAACTAAAGGAATTTGATTCCATAACACAAACTGACGTTAACTTTCATTTGGCTAGGGTAGATCAAGGAACCCTTAATTCAGAAGAAACACTACATGGCTGTAACAATGTTGGTGTCAAAGTCGAGACATATGAATGGTATAATACAACTTCTTGCTTTTATTCTGCCAATGCTGAATCAGAGCATGTTCTACGGGAAGAGATGCATCAACATGCAAACAAACAAGATGGCCACAATTTAGTTCATGAACAATCGGGAAAGACTGGATGTTTAGAGATGGTACAATATCACATTATACAAGATTTGTTCACCTAACCGCGCCGGAAATCAGAACAGACGGGATTTGGAGTTACGCATGACAATGTCACAAAAGATGCTAGCTTTAATTCTTGATGTGTCATTAGTAAGCAGACTCTGGATTCAAATGCTGATCAGTGTCCACCTATTGCAAGCATTACATCTTTACCAGTTAATATGAATGCTGACACTTTGAATATGGAAACAATATTTTATACTCAACAACTGAGTGTATCTGATGATTCAAAGAAAGATGATAATCGACCTTTGTTGGTACGCTGGTATGTCTTGCCTACCAAGAATGATGATGTATATGCATTGCAAGGAAGTGTTGACATTGCAGTAAGACAAACTGGTCTGCTTCATGACCCAGATGAATCAAGGATGTGAAATCTCTGATTTCAAAGGAAACTCATTAGTTCTTTCCACACCAACATTAAATGCTGCTGGTATCAGTGATAAAAGATCGTGTTTACATTCTCAAAATGGTGCCCTTTTGAACCCCAATATAATTGATGTTGAACCAGCTCTCCCTACAGCCAACATAGCCATATTCTATAGTAAGTTACATAATATGGATATTCATATACCCATTTCGCGGGTTGTGCAATCTTTTGTAACCCGTTCGGTTTCTTCTGTCGACGGCAGGACTACCTACACTGACCAAGAAGTAAACATTTCTGACATCTGAGTTCACAGCCCCAATACTACCAGCAACAGAATTTACCAATGATAACCATAATAAAGACCTCGCAATTTGTGAGCACCAGGGAACCAGTTTTTAATGAAATAAAGGATGCTTGTGATGAAATCGTGGAGGAACACAAGCTGAGGATTTAAAAAGAAATGCAACTTAGCAAGTTTGGTTCTAAAGAAGATTGTTTAGATTTTGAAAATGAACATGTCTTGCCAAGTGTACCACAGTCTGCCTCAAATGTTACTTTTGTCATTCATTTGGTTATCACATAAGAGGCAAATGCAGTGTGCACTACACCGGATCAGGTTTTTCTTTGTAGTGTTAGACCTTGCGCAAAGACCAATTCATTGACAGCTGCGAGTTCCAAATCAACTGATGCAAAGGGTAAAACAGATTGTGGTGATAAATCCATTAACATGGGCGTTTGTACAAATAAGTCAATTGGTTTGTCATATGATGTTACCGACAGTAAAGACCAAACAGTTGCATTATAAGCAGTGAATGATCCACATGTGCCAATTCCTGTAATTAGATGTGCTTTTAAGTCAAATCTATCACAAGACTATTCTGAAGGACAGAGCAATGAAATATGTTTGACAATGAGTTCTAAAGTGGAAGAAGTTGTTGTGACATCCGATGAAGTGATTTCAAATCTGACAGCAAAGTCTGGTAAATGTTCTTCTGATAATTTTGGGGAAATATCCATTAAAAAAACAAAAGGAAACACAATCAACTATTCCATCACCAAAGAGGGTTAATAAGCACGGTTTGTACAGAGGCGTAGTCAAGCCAATGGGTGCTTCACGTTCAAGTACACTTGGGGACTTTTCTAACGCATCACTTTTCAAACTTGAATATCTCAGTTATGGGTAAAGATATTGAATTAAAATTTTACATACGATCAGTTGACTTCATTCCATGTAAGCTTACGATGAAATCATTCATCCATGACGATTGGACGCTTTAGCACGTGGTGTAGGTGTGGTTCCATATTTTGCTAGTGGAAATGTTGAAACGCGATTTAATTCTAGTTTTATTTCAATTTAATTATTTAAGGTGGGTTCTTACACAAGGAAAGCATAAATTTATTTACAAAACAATATAGCTCGTATGAATAATCAGAAGTGCAATCGCGCACTTTGCATTTTACAGGCACCGTTCTCACATGCTAAATCGTCCGATCGCCACGGATGGATGATTTTATCGTTAGCTTGCACATATTGTAGTCAAATGATCACATGTGAAAGTTTAAATAAACTATTTACTCATTTCTGAGATATGTAAGTTTTAAAAGTGTCGCGTTAGAAAAATCATCAAGTGTAGTTAAAGGCGATATACATGTTATTCCAGTTTAATTTCAATTTCATAATTCTGGGTAAGTTTAAAAACAAGAAAAATATAACATTTATTAAAGAAAAAACACTAAGGCTCGTATGAATATTCAGGAGCGAAACGGCTCAATCGGCATGTTGCAAGCTGATCAGTTATTGAGACGTGTAAGTTGCGTTTTACTTTTCACATTGTTTTTATTTAACGATGTACGAGTTTGCGAATTTGACTTTTGAAGTGACGTTTTTAATTTGTTAAGTTTTATATTTTGTTGTTTTTTTAAATTCAAATATTTTTTTAGGAATTATCAGATATGTGTTGAATTCTTCTTGGTCCAAATTTCAACCCAAGCCGTTCCAAAATAAGAGATCTATATTGATATGAATAAGTGATGCGTTAAAAAAGTCTCCGAGTGTATTGTTATTAATGAAAGTCCTAAAATGCTATAGTGTACTATGTGTATTATTGAATATTGTAAATTGTTGCTTATTTAGCTAAATAAATATATTCATATTTTAACATTGAAAATCAACCATTATGTGGTTGATTTTAACATAGTAAAGGTGTTCCAATTATGAATAATAGGCACACTTCATGATATAAAATATTAGTTTTGGGGAGAAAAGGTAATTGACAAAAAAACATGGACGCGACAGCTATGTTTTGTTTTCTTTTATACAAAATAATCCACAAAAAACAGATAGTAGTCACGTGACAAACCCTGGTTGTATTACCAGTTGTGAAATAATATATTTGTAACGTCACAAGCTCATTCTCATCTTGTACAATCCCGAGTTAGGACGCCTTTTTTAATATGGAAGAGAAATTAGAACAGTTTATGGGTTTAGTGTCCGAGAAATTGGATAACTTCGAACGTAAACTTAACAACGGATTAGCAAAGGTGCATAGTTCACCAGTGGACGATAATCCATGCGGATTATCCGTGGATTCTAGCAGTTTTGTTTCCACGAGAGACAGCCACGGGTTTGTGGCCCCCGGGACCGGTTTATCTACCGCATCCGGGAGATAGCCGACGGACATCCAGGGGAAATTTTCAGCGTTGAAGGACTCTCTTTCGCGAGTGAGGCTTCCGGCTGAGCTCAAACTTAACGAATCCCGTCAAGGAGTCAGGAGATCAGACCAACCGGTCTTGAACATTCTTACAAAGTGCAGCCGGTATAGTCAGACTTCAGCGAAATTGATGACAACGCTCGAGCCAGGTCAACCTTTGACACAAGACACATTGGGTAAGTTTTTCCTGATTTCCCACGCTCAGTGCAAATATTTGCAGGACGAATACGCGGCTGTGCTTGTCAACAGCTAGTTTGACAATTCAACCTCTAGATTGTTTCGAGCTTTTCAAAAGAACACATCAGGGTTGAACGCGGAATCATTGGAGACTTTGCGAACGTTAGCTGCAGCTAGCCGGCCGCACCGAGGAAGTTACTCTAGCAATCAGCCAGCTAGAGGTCGTGGACGTGGGTACGGTCAGCGCTCTGGAGACGATTTCAGTGGATTTTCTCGCAAAACTGCAGGAAAGACAACTCTCCATCGACGTCAGCTGGATCAAAGGACGAGTTTCTTCCCTTGGATTTCGATAACCAATCACCGGTGTGTGAAATTTAATACGGATCGTGAGAACAACATCACAACATGTAACTTGTAATGTGAGATTTATTGTGTAGTTTATCCTTTATTCTGCATATATGTGTATTACACGTTTGAAACAAAGCATTGGCTCATGGACAAGTATTGGGGCACCTGATTACGTTATCCAGTGGCTCTCCAATGGAGTGACAGTGCCTTTTAAAACTCAGATGAAGCCTTTCGAACTTGAAATCACTTATTTAGAAAAACACAGGTAACATTTGTTGATTCTGAGATTGATAGATTACTTGCATTAGGATTTATTGAAGAGGCAAATATTAAACCATATTGTGTAAGTCCTTTGGGTGTTGTGCCGAAGAAAAACAATAAACTTCGTTTGATAACTGATCTGCGTCAATTGAACTCAAGTTGTGACACACTTATTTAGTGAAATTTAGATATCCGTGACGCAGTTAAGTTAATTGAGCCAGGTGATAGGTTTATCACTACCGACATAAAAGACGGTTTCTTTCATATTCCAGTTCATAAAGATCATAGACAGTATTTAGGTTTTAAGTGGAGAAAGAAGTATTTTCAATGGTGTGTACTTATGTTCGGGCTTTGTTGCTCGCCATATTATTTCAATAAGACATTAAGACCGGTAATAAGTTACTTGAGGGGGCTTGGTTTGCGTGTTATTGTCTTTGTTGATGATTTTTTATTAGCAGCCAGCGTCTTTTGTATCCCTGATCATTCAGATCAATTATTGCACACGTTACTAGATTTGGTGTTTACTATAACCTTTGAGAATTCCCAGCTTGTACCATTAAGATCAGTGTACACTATCAATAGTACTGAGCATAAAGTTAAAGTTAAGGCGCAATCAAAGCGCATTTGGAAATTAAAGCGGTCGGTAAGGAAAGTTCCCCAGGTAAATTATTTCTTAGGAAATCTTACAGTTTACTTGCTAGTAAATTATCTTGGTCAGATATCCTTACTTTGACCCACGGCGTTGTCGATGAATTAGAGAGGTGACTTCAGGCTGTAGATTATTGGAATTATAAGGATGTATGTACAGAAACTATACAAGCCCAGGATTCAACAATTGCCAGTCATCTGGGTTGGGGCGCGGTGTACCAAGACAAAGTCGCATCGGGGGACTGGAATACTTGTGTGTCATGCCTAACGTCTAACGAACGCGAGATGTTGGCAATATTAATGGTCATACAACTTTTCGGGAGATTGTTAACAGGATTTACAGTCCAGATACTCACAGACAATATCTCAGCCATGGATTATAATAATCATCAAGGGGATCCGAGCCACAGATTATCAGAATTAGCTATAGCAATATGTGCAGAGGCCATAGCTATGGGATTTCAATGCACTGCGCGCATATTGCGTGGCAAATGAATACAGCCGCCGGCTGGTCCAGAACTCCGGACAAACACAACTGGATGTTGCATCCAGCAATTTTTCGCTATATAGATACTCTGTTCGGCAAGCATACAATAGACCGGTTTGCGAACTGCCAGCTCCCAAGGTTCAACAGTCAATTCTGGCAACCTCTTTCTGAGGGGGTGTCATGTCTTTGACTTCATGTTAGCGTGGCTTGAACAATCACTTGCTATTCAAACTTTGCATGGTTTGAACAAAAATGCTCATGAGCTTTTGGGATACGGTTATGCGAGTTGTCCATCTGTGGCGTGTGTAAAACAAAAATACAACTTTACCTTTATTGTCAAAGTTAGATGAATTGTTAATGGGCTATAATTATCAAAACAATATTTGTGTACAGTAATAAGATTATGCTTGTTGGCACACATTGACATCAGTCAGTTATTCTTGACAATACACAGGAAAAATGTTTATGCATTACGCAGAACTTATTTGGTTTCTTTAGGCAACCATTTAAACAGTACAACCACTTGAAACTATTGCGTGGGTATTATTTCGGCAAAATCAGAGGTAGTCAAAAAACAAAGAGTAATTATGGTATTTCTTTTTTACTGATCTGGTTGCAGATAATGCTGTAGAAAAGGAATGCCTCCCTTTTCGGAAAACAGCTAAGAAGGAATTGGACAAAAGGTTGACCAAGCGACGAAAGTAAAGGTTTGTATAAGTTACCGGTATTTTCGTGTTAAACTTACCTCTTAGTGAGTGGCATTCAGCTGTGCATTTGTTTATCTGTATGCGTGTCAGTCGGTTCTAACTTAACATGAAGACAATAGTTAAGAATACCAATTGTAGGCCCCCAAGTTTTGCATGTTAACTTTTGCATCTTCAAAATTTGGTTCGGATATTTTCTAGAGAAAATAGTGAAGACCCGTTTGCTCCACTAGTTACTCACACAGTATTTCTTTTAGGGGGGGGGAATTTGAATTTGCACACTTTTGTTCACCAGTTTTGTAATTAAACTGGAGTTGTGGCCTCTTGTTATACCAAACTTTTACACTTTTTCGCTGGTGAAATGGGATGCTGATTTGCTTTAATTAAAATATAATTATTATAAGAATACAATGTGTGAAATAAAATCAATATTTTTGTCTTGAACACCATCGCAGAGAGTGAAGAAAGCCAAGGCACTACACAATTACAAGACTGAGGGCAAGGCACCACAAAATAACAAGACTGAAAGCAGTCTGGTTGAGAGGAACCAAGCCAGCTGTATGACCACGAAACCTCCACATGCTGACACCTTTCTCTGTACGCCATGGAAAAAAATATAACCTTGCACTAGAAAGACCCACTTACGCGCAACAAATTATATTAATCTCCCTCAGCAAACACTTCTTCAATTAAGCTTTTGCGGTCAGTCTGAGTTTGGGTTCATGTGCGGTTCAACATGGGAATTGTTTCCACTCGAAGGAACAGTTAAATCAAAGAAGATATTTAACAAATCTGTGTTACTACTATAGAATGCAGGTTTATCAATAACGTTTTATGAAACGTGGTCAGAATGTTAACTTAGTAATATTAAGCAATATTCGAATTTCAGTTTAGCGGTGTCAAAGTGGGTCGCAAGGCAAAATTGTGAAAACCTTGTTACCATTTTTAAGCCTTGTTGATGATTCAATCTTGATTAAACCTGTTCAGATTATTTATCTGACAATCTCTTTTCTAAGTGTGACTGTGGCTAAAGTACAGTAATACAACTAGGTCAGAGGGTCTTATTTCTGAAAACCTTGTTTCCAAATGAAAAGTCGTATAAATATAAATATGTTATCTTAAAGAACCTTGGTCAGAATGTTTATTTTGACAATATCAAGTTGTAATATCTTTTAGTTGTGACAAAACAGTCGGCCCATGTTAAATGATACAATTTGTAATTACATTCCAAATGTTTCATTTGTGGCTTATTTGAACGTTGTCAAAATATTTGTCTTGACCATATACAGGCCTAACTTACAACTCGGTCACATGAAGTTGAAGTTAAAAAATCAGTCACTAGGTCAAATTATTGAGCATTGCACCTTATACACAGATGAATTACTTAACGTCTTTATGGCTCTCCTGTTCTGATTCTTTGTTCAGATGGGGCATATTAATTTGCATATTCGTCAGATTGTGTTTCATTTGATGAAACCTTATGAACCTTGTAATGTGAACTGATGAGCCTAAGTATTGTAATTATATAATATAGGGTGTTGTGACTAAAAGGTTTCTTTCGGATATAAATATATATTTTGATATAAATTAGCAGCTTTGTAATATTCATTATAAATACACGTGGGTTCAAATGTACCGGTAGCTGATTCAAGACTTTGACGCAATTTGAATTTTTACTTTTGATAATTTTATCTTCTTAGATTGTGGAAAATGCAAGAAGGAGTTTGAAGGGGACTGCCCTGTCCATGGGCCCTACATCTACATACAAGACAAAAAGGTGGAGCTGTGTTCATCTTGAAGATAATGTGGAGGAGAAAATAAGGAAATTACAAAATGATCACAAATTATTATGGGTTTATCAGACTTTCAGAGCTCCAGATAAGGGCCGTACGGCCGTAAAAACGGCTTTTTCATGAAGGTTTACGCATTAATTTTTATTAACTGGACGTACAATTACGACTTTAATATACCTTTTACGCATTTACAAAAAAACATCTGGCCGTACCGATACGACCGCGTCAGTGCGGCGTGATTTGTTGGTCTCTAACCTAACGCTTTTCGTTGATTTAAATTACCGAAAAGTTGTAGACTGAGTTCGGTTTTATTGTTTATTCTGTCGCGTGATTCCATGTCACTCGTAAACCCGTCGAAACCAATATGTTTGCGCGCCATGGAAGACTGGCTTAACCAAAAGCGGTTCAAAACAACACTTTGTTGTCATATAATGGCTACATACGGTGTCGTCTAACCATCTTGACATTAAATCTGTTAACCCAGAAAAAACCTTGTCGCACGGATATTAAACGATTTGATTGCATCGGTGGCTTAAAACGTTAGAAAACACGATGGGAAACGGATGAGACAGTGACATAAGTGTTCATTTACTTAGGCTTAGCTTACTAGTTGGCATGTGTTTTCTTGTCAAGAACAATGAAGAAATAGTAAAAGTCATGCGTTTTAATGTGTAGTTGTTTTATCATAATTCAGAATGGAAACCCTAAAAAAATAACTGTTTAAGAAGCTAAATAGAGATTAATAGGTTAGTGTTGATTATAGATCAGGTTTATCATGCGAGGCTTAGAAAACAAAAAGCACGAGCCTTGGTCTTAATTTGAAGTTCAGGATCATGGTTGGACCGTATGAGGGCGATATCATCACTGAAAACAATAAGTCAGGATATTGTTGGCAGGTAAAGTTGACTTCAATGTGCTGCTTAGCTTGATCTATTGATACATATTTTTAGTTTGAAAAACAATAGTAGTTAAACCGCGTTAAATTGGTTGAAATACTGATCTGCAATTGCAACTAATGCGTTGATTTACTTTAGCAGTCTATTCAGGAATTTATTGTGCCACCACAGATTGGGAGGCATTAAACAATTTACTTGTCAGTCTGTCTCTTAGCGTGTATTTTCAGCTTCTCTTTCAACTAACGAGGTGATCTCGTGCAAACTTTAACAGTTCAATGAATTTAAAGTTAACATGATTTTAAAGAAAGAAATGATGACTTTTAGGAGTTTCGGCAGAATTATGACTGATTTTTCTAATCCTGAAGCTTGTGTTTCCAATTCCTGTGTAACTACTTTGTGGGTCCTTCGCAAATTATCATAGAATACTGACCTAAGTGCAACTAAAGGAAGGCATCTCATTTTGGCAAAAGTATTACTCGTTTCCTCTTATACCACTATTGAATATAGATTCCCGACATTTTTTTTTATTTTCAACTTCACTGTTTCTACTTGGTGTAGCTCAAATTTTCACAATTGACTGATCTTTCTGCGGAGATAATTGTTGAACAGGAACTTTTGCTGTGACAAATCTCTGTAGAGCTATGGTCATTTGTCTGGTTTTCATCTATTGAATATAAACTCCCAAAATCAAAGCTCCCAAGTGCTTGGTGGTTTTGATCAGCCTTTAACAGCTCAATGCCCTTTGTTTGTTGGTAATTGAAGTAGTCTGCGACCCCTTGTGGCTTTATTATGGTCCTTTTCCTGTTAGTTTACTGAAATGTAGAATTTATAGGGTTTTTTTCTTTGTCGAAACATGTGTTGTATTGGAATCAGTGTTTGTGACACATTTCTAGCTGATGACTTGTTCTTTGTAAGCTTGATATGTAGATTGTGCACATCCTTTGAAACTGATTCTGTTAATATTGATCATTAGTTTTTACTTTAAGTTACTGTACTATTGTACACGATAAGATATTAAATGTGTACACATTTCTTAGTTGTATGTTATTTAGAGTAAGATATTATGCAATTCAGATCTATATGGAAGGTAAAGCTAGCCACATTATTGATGCCCAACACAAGGCCAATTCTAACTAACATTAACAATTCTGACATTTCAGCTATATTTTAAAATTCTTCCAAATCCTAATGGCAGTCTGTTACAAAAAACTTTGCAAACTGCAGCCTCAGGCGTAAAAAGACATCATCAACAATTATCCATTTAATTGAAACACCCTCTTCTTACTGTGTCTTGTTAGGTATGAGTCCAAGTCACAGAAAAAAAATAAGTATTAGTTGTGTGTAAAACTTGACTAGCTTGCCTTTGTACTGTGCCATTCCATTTAAATGGTTGTATAGACAACAAGAAAATCAATTAATGACCAAATATCATACTTAGACATAAAACCTGTCCTCAATTACAATCTAAGAATCAAATAATCGATGATTATATTGAATAATTTAGCATATATGCACCATGTTTAGAAATCACTGTGGGGCATTATTACCATTGTGGCAAAGGTATAGTTAAGGACTTTTGAGGTACATCAAAAAGTGCACTTTTGCATATCCTTTCATAAATAATATGGAAATATTCATATTGCTATAGGAGAGGAATTGCTGGTCTGCTACGGTGATCAGTATGCCAGAGAACTGAGCCTCATCAGAGACAATACCATGCTCTTCAGATTTGAATATATGTGTGACCAGCAGGTAACAAGTGCACTTTTTTCCGACAAAGACCATAACGGTAGTTTGAAGATACACGTGAAGATACATAGAGGGGAAAAATTGTACAAGTGTGAGGTTTGTGGTAATTCGTTTGCACAGAGTTGTCACTTGAAGAGACACATGATGATACATACAGGAGAGCGACTGTACACATGTGAGGTGTGCGGTTATGCATATTAAGTCAGTAGCGACTTGAAGAGACAACTGAGGAAACATACAGCAGAAAAAAAAATACAATTGTGAGGTGTGTGGTTATGCATGTAACGACAAAGGTCGCTTGAAAAGACACGCGAGGACACATACAGGCGAGAGAGTGCACGTGTACAAGTGTGAAGTTTGTGGGTATGCATGTAGCCAGAGTGAGTCCTTGAAGAAACCCTTGAGGATACATACAGGAGAGAGACCATATAAGTGTTAGGCGTGTGGTTCTGCATTTAACGAGAGTGGTGACTTGAAGAGACATATGAGGATATATCAGGAGAGAAAGAATGTGAGGTGTGTGATTATGCAAGTAACCAGACTGGTTCCTTAGAAAAACTCATGCAAATACATAAAGAAGAGAGACCATTCAAATGTGAGGTGCGTCGTTTTGCGATTAAAAAGAGTGGTGCCTTGAAGATGCATATGAATATACATACAGGAGAGAAAGTATAAAAGTGTGAGGTGTGTGGTGTTGCATTTAACACTAAGGGTAATTTGAAGAGACACATGAAGATTCATTAGGTATGAGGTTCTGCATCGTAAGATTGTGGTGCCTTGAAGAAACATATGAGGATACAAAAAGGGAAGATACACGTGTGAGGTGTTTGGTAACACATGTAACCATAGTGGTAACTTGAAGAAAGACATTTTATTCCATACAAGAGAGATACCATACAAGTGTGAGCTTTGTAGTTATGCATCTAACGAGAGTGGTAACTTGAAAACACACCAAACGATACATACAGGAGATATACGTTGAAGTGTGGGGTGTGGGGTTATGCACGTATCTTCAGCGTTTTGTTGAAGAAACACATGAAGAAAACATACAGGGGAGAAAGTGGTCTCAGAATAATTATACTGTATGCATGTCGTTCATTGTTTTATGTTTAATAAATTAAATGTTATCATATACTAGTAGATATGTTCATTTTAGTTTGCAAAATATGTTTCCGTCAATTTTAAGATCATAGTTACATTTTTGGAATTTGTTAAGACCCGATTCAAATATAAATATTTACATGCCACATATGAAATAAGGAATGGTTGAGAAGGGATATCAAATATGGATTGTTAAGGCAATATTATGCGTTAACATAATGTGTAAAAGTGCCTAATAATAAGTTAATAATAAAGAACAGTTTTATTCTGAGTACTGGCGAAAGAGTGTTCAATATTTTAATTCCAAATATACACTTTAAGGTTGTAAGATAGTATAAATTCATCTTAAGGCTTGAACGACCAGTTATAGTATCTGAACTCGTCGGAAACTTGTCCAAAACATGTGACCGAAATTTGCAATGTCATACTAACATTTTGTTGCTGATAGAAACAATGTCTCACACAAGCCATTAAAAAATACCATGGAATACTCTTACTATAATTCGTTCATGACAAAATGCCTGAAAAGTGTCCAGCCTTCGTGATATTAGACATTTTAACAGTTTTGAAAGAGAGTCAATCAATGATCATTTGTGAAAAGGTGCAAATAAATCTATCCAGCGGTTCAGGTTAAGTAGGTAGAAACAAACAGCTGCACAGACGAAAGAAAATCGGGTCTCCTAATTGCCTCCAATTGCCACTACATGCTCAGATGACCTTAAACATACTCCTATTCTAAACTACATCGTCGTCAAGATTATCATCTTTGTCATTATCTCACCATCATTGCTGTCGTCGTCTTTGTCGACAATAGTAACATCGTTATCATCACAATCATCATTATAATCACGAATAGTTCATTATGTGTATTATACACTTTATAATCGTAGTCTTCATCATCATCATCGCTTTGATCATCATTATCGTTCACGAAAATTGCTTTTCCAACAGAAATTTTGAAACTTCAAATATAATGTTACAAGAACAGTATACGTATTAAACATAATTGTCTATAATAGTTACTTCCCCACCGACTACAGCTTAGTCATACACAATGAGCACAAGCGATCTGTGGACTGCACAAATGTCTCTATGTTTCCAAAAGCACGAACTTGTGTACGCGCGAATGAATTGCGGTATGATCGGTATCCAGTATAGGAAATGATGAAGTGAAATCGGATACATCGAGGGCGTCTGGTTAAAACATTCGTTATTACACAAAGCGTTACTTGTATGCTTAAACATAGAAATGTGGGCTTTCAATCATAACTCAATATGAGTTTGTTTTTAATGTAGACCATACGATGATAATATTCGAAGTAAGTGAACGAAATCATGTTCAATATAACTCGATTTATTAACGTGTTTAACTATTAATGTATGACGTGAATCGTGATTAAAAATACAGACAACTTTTAAATTTGAGAAATGGATTTTTTAGTTATGCATTAATATGCACTATTTAGTTGACAAAATAAACGGTATTTAGTGTATTTATATATATCGATTACAAACGTGTGACGAAACTGAGGAAATGTCTGGGCAGAACATCACTAGGTGATAATAACTTTGTGCTAAATTACGGAACGGAACGAAACGTACCTTTATGGCAGACCACTGTTAACGCAACGCTGTTATCACCGATCATCTTGCTCGGAATTGAGGGAAATATTTTCTCTCTCTTGGTCTGGATTAAAGGTTCGTAGGGGGTGTGCATTTCAAACTATAATGTATGTTTTATCTGTATAATCATGTCAAAATCTTTGTATTAACTTTCACTGCGGATTCAAAAAATGTTGGATCAAACGATTACTATACATCTAAAAGTAGTAGAAATGGATAAAGTAGTAGTAGTAGAAGAAGTAGTAGCAGCAGTGGAAGTAACAATAGAAGTGGTAGTAGTATAAGTAGTAGTAGCAGCGGCAGAAGTAGTTGTAGAAATGGTCAAATAAGTAAAAGTTTAAGTAATAGAAGAAATAGCAGTGGTAGTGCTAGATTT
>NC_068361.1:73460855-73470855 GCF_020536995.1 Dreissena polymorpha | reverse complement strand
GTGCATAATCATAAATGTATTAAAGGCACACATCGTGAAATGAAATACATGGCATAGTAAATGTAAGAATTAATAAGAAACATTTTTTATCTATGCCAATTAAAATATATATGTTGGTTAAAAGTTAGAAATCCGCCTCTTTTGCGTTTTAAAACTTTAAAATATTCGCGTTTGTCGAAATGGACGCATACGTCTAGAAATCCTACTTTTAGTTTTAAAATCGGTACCGTTTGAAAAAATATTAAATTACTTGCTAACGAAGATATATATCTAATTTTATCTATCTCAACTAGAAAATATCTGATGGTTACAACATAGAAATCCATCTTTTTACGCTTTAAAACTTACAAATAATCGCGTTTGTCGAAATGTACGTATACGTATAGAAATCCTAATTTCGGTTTAAAATATAAACCAAACAAATGAATTACTTGCTAACAAGGCTATAGATTTAATGACAATTTTGCACACTTTCAAATTGCATCTATATGTATTGATTAACATGTACGTCATTTCAAGGTGTGTGGCTTTAATATTCAAATAATCACACACAGGTTCATAAAAGTAATTCGTTTGTTATGAATCTTAAATAAAATGGCTTGTTATAATTCGCTCGTTTAGATTTCAACGGCCATTTCAGCTTTTATTTTTAAGGTTATAAACCCCGATTTTTAACCAATGCAATGAGTTAATGGTATTGTGTTGAATCGAAGCTATAAAATGCTTTTGACGTGTAGCATCGCCGATTCTTCCCTTTATGGACGATTGAAATTTTATAAATAAAGAGTTCGAGATTTTGGTGTCGAACTGTTTGCACTAGTCCATAAACACTTCATTTCATGCACGTTTTGCTTTTAAACATATAAAATTTGTGCTTGATCCAAACAAAGAGTTGAAAAGCATTCGAAGACAGCATATTTAAAATTACTTTCTATTAAGGTGAATTTTAAACTTTGTATAAATATTTCATTCCAGTCGTATGCACGCTGGTCATGTGCTTAGTCTACCTGCCTGTTTACACCGGAAGTGGTTTACGAAGAGTTCTAAACGTACCTACAAATGGCGACGTCCCGTTCTCCTATGATGAATGCGGCATTCTGACGACTTCTCTCATCAGCATTAATTTTGTTGTCGTCATTATCCTTGACCTGTGTGTCCTCTTCGTGTTTCCTTTTGGAATAATTCTGATTTGTAAAGTCTCGATCCTGTTGAATGTTATCTGTCTAGCACGCATGCGCAGAAACACCCTTCAAGAACGCGGAGTACAAACAATATTAACACGCGTTGGTAAGAGCCAGAAAATGCTAAAAACCGTCACCCGCCTTATAATAATACTAAGCACTACGTACTTCCTGTGCAACGCACCTTTATGCATTTTCAACATTTTACTGATGACTTCAAAGGAGAACACTGTGTCCATGGAACACGCTAGTATTTATAGAAATGTGTTTCATATATGCATGTTTTTGAACAATGGCGTCAATTTTATGTTGTACTGTTTGATAGGATCTGGATTTAGAAAAGACTTCATTGGTATTTTTAAGTCTGGAAGTAGATCTTCGTCATCGTAAGTAAGTGACGGTCACACTCATTCTCACAATCACCGCGAACTGGTTTGTCCTACATTTGTCACTGTATACGCTGGTTACCGAGCTATTGCAATAGGTTGAAGCACTGATATAATTTACCAATCAACATGAAGAAATTACACTATTTAGACCAACTGGAGCTGCATTCGTCTTAAACAACACGATATTCATCACTTAATGTGTCATCTTAGGTATGCTAGATATTTTATGATTAAATACGATCTTAATGGCATACATACTTTATATAAATTACATTCAAGGACGAAAGATTCTTTCAGAAATACAATATGCTTATCAAGCTATTTCAACAAAATAAAATAATCACGTATAAAATGAAATGTGAACAAATGTGTTATTTTTTATATTTTTTTTATTGTCGTTATATGTTAAGTATGCATGGCTTGTATTGAAAACAATATTTGATGTTGGTCTCAAATGTTTTGAAAACATGGTTGTTTCGTATATGTGTTTTGTCCTAACGTAATGGATACAGAGACGACATTTCTATAGTTACTTCTATATAAATATATCTTAACATTTTAAAGTTCATCCTGAAATGTGATTTGATTGAAACTATCGTTTCGATTCTGATAAAAACAACAACAACACAGTAAAAAAAAACGATAATATGTTCGTAATGGTTATAAAGTGTTTTGAGTGTTGCCTTTTATTTGTATACTCTGTTAAAGAATACCGTAGTCAATTTATTGGTACTAAAAATGTATGCCATATGATATGTATGTGCGTTTTTGTTATTATGTAATTCCTTATCATTTTGTTTTATTTTTGCCGGCTATGTTTTATACAATAACGAAACCGAATGGCAAATGACATGGGACATTGTTAAATCTCTGCAAATGCTGTTGTTTTTAGCTCATTCATTTTTTGAAAAAATAATTATGAGCTATTGTCATCCTCTGAGCGTCGGCGTCCGATTATTTTGTGTGTTTAGGTCCAATTTTCTCATAAAGTATCAAAGCTATTGTATTTTAAACATGGCACACTACTAACTATCATTAGGGGACTGGGCAGGCAAATTTAGATGACTCTGGCGGGCATTTTTACATAACTATTTGCCCTTTTTATACTTAAAAAATTGAAAATTTGGTAAAGTTTTGTGTTTAGGTCCATTTTATTAATAAAATATCAAAGCTATTACTTTCATACTTGCAACACTTACTAACTATCATAAGGGTACTGTTTAGGCAAGTTATGTAACTCTGACTGGCATTTTGACAGTTAGAAAATTTAAAAAAATTGGTTAAGTTTCGTGTTTAGGTCCACTTTATTCCTAAAGTATCAAAGCTTATGCTTTCATACTTACAACATTTACTAACTATCATATGGGTACTGTGCAAAGTTATGTAACTCTGACTGGCATTTTGTCAGAATAATGGCCCCTTTTATACTCAGAAAATTGAAAGTTTGGTTAAGTTTTGTGTATTGGTCCACTGTACTCCTAAAGTATCATAGCTATTGATTTCAGACTTGGAACATTTGCTAACTATAATAAGGGGACTGTGCATGCAAAGTTATGTAACTCTGACTGGCATTTTGACAGAATAATGGCCTTTTTTATGTTTAAAAATTGAAAAGTTGGTTGAGTTTTGTGTTTTGGTCAACTTTACTACATCAAGTATCATAGCTATTGCTTTCACACTTGGAACACTCGCTTACTATCATTAGGGGACTGTATAGGACAAGCTGCATAACTCTGGTTGGCATTTTCATGGAATAATGACCTTTTTGTGACTATTAATTTTGAATATTGTGTTGAATTTTGTTTTTAGATCCGCTTAACTTCTGAAGTATCAAGGCTATTGCTTTCAAACTTTAAGAACTTTCTTACTATCATGAGGGTACTGTACCTTGCAAGTTTAATTTGACCTTGACCTTTGAATGATATTGACTTTCAAGATCAAATTATTAAATTTTTCTAAATTGCGATTACTTCTTTATTTATGATCAGATTTGATTCATAATTTAATAAAGCAACACTTACCTGAAATACCACAATAGACTCCACCCAAACCATCCCCCATGCCCCACCCCAGAATAACCCACCCAAAATTTGTTCTTCCATTATTTTGTGTGGAAAGATATAATAAATGACTACACCCCACATTATACCACCCTCTCAACCCCGATGACCACCCCCCACCCAAAAAAATAAATAAATAAGAAAATAATATTTTTAGAAATGTGTTAAATATTCAAATATTTATTTTAATTATTTTAGTTTTGAAAGACTGTCCAACCATCTCCCCTTCCCCCAACAAACCCTTCCCCTCCCCATATTTTTTCATTTTGAAAGATAATGCAATAAATGACCACAACATCACACTATACACCCCTCTCCACCCCACTCCTCCCCCTTTTAATTGAAGGATTGAGATAGGTCCCTTCACCTTTGAAAAGAAAAATAGATGGGCGGTCTGCACCGGCTAGGCGTTGCTCTTGTTTCACGATTGGTTTCAAGTTCATTGAAGTAAAACAGAATCGTGTACGTCTTACATTATATAAGAAGTCGCTTAGCATAGATGTATGTAACATATGTTGTAAACATCATTTTATCATGTCTAGCACCGCAGTGTATGACGTGAAATTGATAGGCTCAAAACATTACAGCGAAACAATATCGGCACGATATCGGACGGATATAATTTGCATATCGGCCCTTTAACAGAAATGCAACACGGCCTACTGTCATACTTCTCCGCGATTATCTCGCGATTCAAAATTTTAGCTCATCATCGCGCCCTTGGTATAATCCCCATTCCCGTCGCATAATGGTTAGCATAACGGATATGTGGGGTTTTCTTATTGTAGTCCGCTTTCATATCACAGCATAAGACTTCTCCAAAATCAAATGCCTTTCATTAAAAATTAGGGATGGTAACGATTATCCGGATATCCGAATACTGGTCAAGTATCCGAATTGTAAAAGAGGATCCGAATACTTGATTAAACGATATTACCCCTGTTATTATGCACACTATGTTCCTTATCGGATATTTCGACGTTAATCTGTATACCAGACATCGTTGACAGACTGACACAAATCCGGTAATTGGTTGTTGCTCAGCGAGTGGCCCAGCCAGTTCCTGATCACCTTGGTGATAAAGGCCGAGTTGATAATTGCCAACTTGCGCCTCCGTGTTTTGTTTAATGGTCCTTACTTCCCGATCATTGACACCAATTGCCATCTCGCCAACTGTCAATCAGATTCTTATCTAAATATCGATCGACCAATCAGCGATCGTTAAATCGTGCGCGCCGGTTGCTAACATGTCCGCCATTTTCTACACACGCCGAATGCCTAGTTCTTATTTATTCAAAGAGTTTCGTTTATTTTGTTTGAAAAATAGGATATGAAATATAAAGAAACGGTGTAAATAAGTTTTATGTACATGTAGATAGATATAGAAAAACTGAGTATTATTTTATGCAGTAACAAAATCCATTTCGATTCATACAAGATGAAGTTTTGTTACATGCACTACAAATCTGTTAACAAATTGTACAGATCTCTCCTGTTGCATTGATGATTAATCCAATATATAAACGGCCACCGGAAAAACTTTGCGAAACCGAAATTTCGCAAACTTAAGTACCCTTTTTCTTGAAGGTTTGCTTATTTGTGATAAAGTATAAGATAAAAGTCTAACTTGTGATTAATAATTGGTTATTTTAAATGTGTTAAATGCGTTTTCTTCACTATGAACTTTATTTGCAAAGTTGGGGTCCCATGGGATTTCTGTAATATCCCATGGGATTTTTCATTATCCCATGGGATTTTTCTCCAGCTTTTTTATGGGAGAAAAAATCCCATGGGATTTTCAAAAACATAAAACACGTTCGTTTGTGCTTAGTTATCGATTTTAAGCATTGTTAAAGCATTTGTGCTTATTTTCGTTCAATTTACTTTGATAGAAAAAAAATCCCATTTTTTTATGGGAAAAAAAAATCCCATGGGATTTTTTTCTGATTTTTAAAGATTTATTCATGTAACCTTCAGAAACACTACCTTTTAACAAATGATGAGCATTTCTCGCGATTTCAACGCGTTAAATCGTGTTTTTAAATAATAAAAAAATCCCATGGGATTTTTTCCCCATGGGATTTTTTTGTCCCATGGGATTTTTTTTCCCATGGGATTTTTTTTTCCAATGGGATTTTTTTTAAGGTATAAGTTTCTAAAAGCTATATAATAATAATAATTATAATAATAATAATAATAATAATAATAATAATAATAATAATAATAATAATAATCGTGCTCAATATGATGAATTTGTACTTTTAAGCGACTAACATTTTTATTCGAGCCGATCGTCGACTCCGAATGGTGAGTATAAGAGCAATTTACCAGTACAAATAAATCTCACTTGTGAAGAGAACGCTACCGTACTATAAAATAATCTTGATAATAAGTCATATCATTTCTCGACAGAAAATGAAAACAGTATCCATATTGATGTCAGCAATGTCCCCTGCTATGATAAATATTGACAAAATGAAAAACCTTGACAATAATTCCGTGTCGAATACGCATTAGATTATAGCAATCAAATTCATATAAGCATTGATAAGATAATATGCGAAAATGGGTCTTATGTCAAATACGGCCAGCGTAGCTCCATTCCATAATGTCCGGTATTAAGTCACGTCAAGTTTCGTGGTCAAATTATAGCATACTAATCATTTTCACATTACGCGAATCATATGAGTTTCCCTACATATATTGTGTTAAAATTTATGTTACACTAATGTGCGATGATGAAAAGGGGATTTCGGTAATTCTACATTCGCCCGCCTAGTACCGAAATCCCCATATTTACGCCTTAAAGGGTCAATAGGTCATCGGTATGAATGGTTTTTGACTTCACATGAATGTTAAGGTGCAAAAAAATGATATTGATTTTAATTATTAAGCACTCTTGACAGCATTAAGTTGCCTCTCAGTGGGGATTTCGGTAATTCTACACTAGAACTTAAACGCACGCCGGTACCGAAATCCTGCTGTACAAACCTTCAAGTGTCAACAAAATTATTATAGTGTTTTTTTTCATTAGCAACCAGTGACATGTATTATCTCCCATTCGGTTACTTCTTTTGGCAAATAATTAGCGGGGATTTCGGTACTGCTACATTCGTACGCCCAGAGCCGAAATCACCCATGTTTACGCCAATCCCCCATATTACGCCTTAAAGGATCTATATGTCATTATGTTTGGGTTTTGGCTTTGCATTAATGTTGATTTGTACACAATCATATTAGTGTTTATCATTTAACACTCAGAATCTTTTTTCCATTATTAAATAATTATTAATGTGAAAAATGTGTAAACGAATGTAAAAAAGGTAAAATGTACATTTAAAACATTGGTTACACAAAAGTATATGTAAATATAACATGACATAGTAATAATAAGTCTTCAGAAAGTATTTTCCAAACAAATCTGATGAAACAAATGATATCGTACTACCTTATTTACAATATGCTATACACTTTTGCAATTTAGTTATCAATGTTTAATCAAAGCATAAATCAGGATAATATGTTGCCTCTTAGCGGGGATTTCGGTAATTCTTAACAAGCACATAAACCCGCGCCGGTACCGAAATCCCCGCTGTACAAACCTTCAAGTGTAAAAAAATACTGATTTAGGTTTAAATAAAGTGAACAATAGTATTTTTGGCCACCAAAAAGCACTTCCGCGTCAACAAAACGATTGAAATTATGTCAGAAACCCAGCTTTTCATTGTATATATTGCAATACACCATCGGCCGCCGAGAGCGGAATACTGCGCTTGGCCGCTAAACAATGTGGATTGCATCAAATTAAATGTCAATTTTCGATTTTATTACAAAAATAAACACTGCCTTTTTATAAATATGTCAAGCAAGTACACTTAACAAAAAAAATCGATATATCTTTATGTAATGTAGAAAAGTAAAGCGCTTTATATATAACAATGTTTTATAAAGTCTCTCTGGTTGAGAAAAAAAACTAAACAAAACCATGTAGAACATATATGTTTTCATAATTAAAAAAAAATATTTAATGATGCACGTGATGTTTTATAATTGATATAAGTTCACGTGTCATTGAACGAGTTAAGGGAGAGATGCGAATTAAATTACACATAATTAAAAAATGATACTATACTGTCAGCTTGATTTATAAATTGTGTTCCATCGCGCCAATATATTCATTGTTCCATGAAATTGTGTATAAAAGCAAAACGATTGAAATTATGTCAGAAATCCTGCTTTTCACATGAAATGATCTTTAACACTTTATTTATTCCAATCAGGTAAATAACAAATACAATAATAGGGGAAGTCTATACTGTGTATTAGAAACTTGTTGTGGTGATCCCTATCTTATCCGCTCAATACACATCCACCTGGCTACTGTACAGAAAAAAATTAGATTTACTTCCAAAATAACTGATTTCATTAATTGCTAACTTGTTGTCTACATTTTAAATTAACAACGATAATGGATCAACATCACCGTTGCACAATTATTAAGTTCACAGTAATCTGTACTTTAAATAGATAGCCTAATTAAAGACGGTGCTAATAAAGAACAAAGCGTGAATGTGGATATTAAGAAATTAGATCCTTTTTTGCATGACACTGGCAGTATATCATTTTATCTTATATAAATAAGCCACATTTAAGACATGGATAAAATTAAAATAAGACACATTTGCATCTTTCATTTCTTGAAAAAAAATAAGCACGCAGTCACATATAAATAAGATACATTGAAGACACAGAAAAAAATAAATAAGACACATTTGCATCTTTCATTAAATTTTCACTTGATATTCCCCTGGTTGCTTACCGGTGTATTGGTGCAGTTGATAACCCCGCCGGGACTACAGTAGGGTGCTAATACACACGTGTATCGTGTTCAATACCCGATCCATGCTACAACGTGTAAGAACGGGAATTTCGGTAATTCTACCTTTTTTCAGCTTGCGCACCTCTAATGGGCACATATCCAAATATAATTTAATTAATTATTTTCCTAATCAGCATCATTTCACTAAACTACATGCAAATTTGTAGGTAGCTTTCCATGCTTAAAAAAAAATAAACCGATTTTTTCAAAACCTCCCTCACGCTCGGCTTTTGTCCAGTTTATTTTCACCCCTGGGGTATATAAAAGTTCCATAATTCATTCAAATTTCCAAATATGGGCATGCAGTTGGTGTGTACAGATGCAGTAAAGGTGTTTAAAGTTTAAACAAGATGAAATAAGTATTCTTTAACAGACATTTATTTTTTACAAATTTTAATCTATGGAATAGCGCCATGAAATGTAAGTGATTTCAGCCAAGTAAAAATTGGGTCGGTTAAAAACAAAGTGTCATAAAATTCAAAATAGTATCATTTAAGTTATATTTTAACCTAAGTTTTTATAGAAAAACTATATACAGCAAAAAAACCAAAAAATAGACAGATTTACCGTTTACTTTTTGAAATAAAAATAAAAATGCAACATGCATCATTCGTATTTTCAGCAGTAAATTAATCAATTTAGCCATAACGTTGTTTTAATTTTAAAATTGAAGGATGTGCATACAATTTTCAACATATTTAACAATAAACATAGCTTATGTGCTATATTAAATCAAATTACGTTAGAAAAGAAATAAAACGCGTCGCAAAAAGTATGCGATGTCGGCAGGAATCGAACCTGCGCGGGAAAATCCCAAAAGATTTCAATTTCATCGCCTTACCCACTCGGCCACGACAACTTTACATCTGTGTAACCTTAAATTAGATATATATAAGTAAACAGGTAAAAAGGCTCGCTCGATCTTTGAAGAAATCGCGAAATCGTATTTTTCAGATGATAATTGGATCAAAGTCAATATTTATAGTGAAAATAATGTAATCTAAATGAATAAGTTAAACATATATCAAAATTCGAAGTTTGAAAAAAATAAAATGCATCTCTCGGAAATAAGCGATCATTGAAGATCGGCAATGGCTTATGTATGAAGTGAAAGGACAGTTGAAAGTTTCCATTTTGCACGTTAATGATTCTGATAATATGGTGACAAAGGCAGCAGTCCTATGTAGTATTGTGTTTGACCGGAGAGTAGCGTGATCTGTGTCGGTGTTGGGCGCTCTGAGGGCGCAATCCGGCTACATAGGTACATAGAAACCTCTTGTGGCTATAGTCCATGGATCGGGTTCGGCAGACAGGGAACATGTAAATTTTTATATGTATGTTTTATATCTTAATTACCTAAACGTATATTTATCCTGGTTACTTATTTACTGAGGTATGAGTTAGTCGCAGTGATTGTAGATACGTTGTACTATATTAAGTAAGTATTTGGAGGACGAGTGGCACGGGCACGCGCTTTATTATCACTTATGC
>NC_068361.1:73433355-73455855 GCF_020536995.1 Dreissena polymorpha | reverse complement strand
GATAATAATTCTCCTTCTACTTCTCTTTCTAATATTGCTAGCGATGCTTCATAATTTATTTTTAAATGTATCATTTTGTTAAAACAGGAAAGAACTGTTATATATATTTTCTTAAAGGGATCTTTTCACGCTTTGGTAAATTGACAAAATTGAAAAAAGTTGTTTCAGATTCGTAAGTTTTCGTTTTAGTTATGATATTTGTGAGGAAACAGTAATACTGAACATTAACCATGCTCTAATATAGCCATTATATGCATCTTTTGACGATTTTAAAACCTAAAAATTATAAAGCGTTGCAACGCGAAACGATTGAATAATTTGGAGAGTTCTGTTTTTGTCGTTAAATTTTGTAAACTACGAAGATTGCTTATATAAGGTATAAAATACGTCGAGAATGTGTACTCGGCGGAATAGCTCAGTAGGCTTAAGCGTTTATACTACAGGACTCCAGGGGTCACTGGTTCGAACCCTGCTCCGGGCAATGTTCATTTCCTTTTTTTATTTTTTTTCTTGATTTTTTACTGGAGCTTTTATGATCCAATGTTTACATTTATCAATATAAAGCATTTAATGAATAAGTTAAAAAAATGCCAAAATCTGTGAAAAGGCCCCTTTAAAGGTGTAAAGAATCTAAACTTTTCTGCGATTAAAGTTTTATTTAACTGGATTAGTATAGGCCACATAACAGACGCTATTGTACTGATTTGTACTAAACAACATTTTGTCATAATCAACAGTTTTAACATGCCGCAGTTTCCTTGGAAGTTAACCTTTGATTGGAGTTATGTATAAAACATTAACAAGGTATTTGTTGACAGTTTGTCCTGTCACAATTATATATTAGTTGAGCCAAACGTGTGATAAAGATCCCTTTTGGGGTGGCGATAAATACTATTGATATTGTTCAACAGTGGGAGACTGAGAAAACATATGTTACAAATAATTTGTCTACTTTGCCTGCTTCTTCTTTATATATTTTTCTTGCTAATCGTTTAAGTTTAGTTTTAGTTAAGTAGGTATATCAATTTACATTTTTTGATAGATATTTATTTGGATAGTAATAGTATGTTTTATTTGACTTGACATCATTGAACCGGTTTATTCATTGATAAGATCGGGATCTCCACAGGTGTTTAATCTCGATTGTTAGGTGGGGAGAAGGGTCCGAATGATAATGTTGTCGTCGGCTTACGAATCACATTTCACAAGTTTTAGACAAATATGCATACGTTATAAACCTAATTTAAGTATTACAAAGATAATAACCTATCTTTATTTTGATGAACTACGTTTAAGGTATAAAACTATAATTATCTATGTGTTGTGTGCCGCATACATACCATCTTGCTTTTTTAAATATGATCACAACGGTCCGAAGTCATAAACATTCATTATGCATGGTTGCTAAAGCACAGTGTATACTAACTAACCTATGTTTATCGTTGTTTGCTAGGGTTATTATTATTATGTTTTATTTTTTGTTTATTTGGGGGGGGGAGGGCTTTTATAGAAGATTTCAACTAGTCCTTCAATTAACGAAAAAAAATATTGGTATAGGAAATATAAAAGAGTAATAGACAGCTTCATTCATGCTTTTCTATTATGGTGTTTTAACGCATATAATTATGTATGGTTGATGAAGCACATTGTATGCTACCGATGTTTATTGTTGTTTGATGATGATGTTAAGTTGTTGTTAATGATGATGAGGAGGAGGAGGAGGAAGAAGAAGAAGAAGAAGAAGAAGAAGAAGAAGATGATGATGATGATGATGATGATGATGATGGTGGTGGTGGTAGTAGTGACGACGACGACGATGATGATGATTTTGATTATGATAATGAGATTTGAATTAAATTAATGCGCAAAGATTTTTCTTTTTAGCGGCCAAGTGCAGATATCTGCGCTCGGCCGCTGTAAGGGTTATGTAATATTTGCAATCTACATAGGAGTCAATAGCAGATACCAAGCACCATATGCTTATGAGAAACAAAAGCAAAATATTGGCAATCTCTGAAATCTCGAATATGACTTAATCATTTTATTAAATGAAAACCGGTAACTATTTTAAACGGTTATTATATTGCAACAACTTAGCGGTGTTTATCCAAAAGACCATTGTTATAATTACAGGGACGTCAATAGGCCAAACTATTCAGGAAATATGATTTGAGTCGTCAAGGATAGATTTTGAGATCAATGTACGTCCGATGAGATTTAAAGGGAGTTGGAGGCGTAGGGACAGATTCGTTCGAGTACGCGATCATTTGAGAACAAATAATGTTGAAGCTTTATCGGAATTCCGGAAATTTGCGATCGGTACCGATTTTTCCTGGTTCTTTTTTATTGATTCTGATAAGTTAGCGGCCGGCACGGACATGAATATTAACTGACGAAAACCTCTTCGCTACTTTCCGAAAATCTTCGACATGTTGCAAATATCCGTAATATTCCGCATTGTACTCACCAGAAATTGCAACTAGAAAGACTACAATAAATTAATTAGCTACGGCTCGGGCGGGGATTTACCTTTTATCCCTGTAAGGGACCTAATGCCCCAGACTACCGGCTATTTTTTCCGGAATTCGAACTTGATACACTTGATATCCCTGAATTAAATATTTATATCCGCAATTTTGATCTCTAGAGTGCTGACTGTTAGTATTGTATTTGACTGGAATGACTGTCGATTATGTGTTGTTAAGATTAAAACAAGCTTACGAAGAACTTTGTGTTTGCTTTTTTGTACGCTTTCTTTTAAAAAATGTATTGTCCGCCACGGACGCAACAATTGACCAAATGTACCAGATTGTGGTCTCTTTGAAGTGCTATGTTTTTACTGCCGTGATGTCTTTAACAAACTACACATTATTGATCGTGGACGTTTTATACTCTTATTGAATTTGTTTCCCCAAAATATGCTCTTTTATTAGTAGATGTTTAGGTGACGATGTTCTAATTATAGATCTTACACGGCCAAGAAACACTAGATAGGTCTTTGCAAAGAAAGCTGTTGGATATCGTGAATGCGTTCAATGTGGCCTGTTTATTTCAGAAAGCTATGTGCAATGTTTTATGGGGATTTCTATCAAATTGCCAATTGCAAAATTTGATTTAATTCATTCGGACGTACAAGCGGGAAACTTCTTCATTAAAATTCAATGGGCTTTTAAGAAGTTCGTTGAAAGGCCAAATTTGACGTTAAACAGCAACGCCGAAAAAATTGCTACTCAGTCTTATTTATCACTTTTTTTGTAAGATTTACCAGTAGACGTTCTTCAGTAAAATTAAGCAAACACACAGTGCCGACAAATATGGAAGGGTATTTAGGTAAAAATTACATCCTTCTTTGTGACTGTGTCATGATTCTTGATGGTACTTTCAATTAGTATGTAGACACCTTTTCATGCTTGATGACACTTACATCTTGCCTGATGTCCAATGTCTATTTACATTCTGCTTAATGGTATCATGCATGTGTAAAGATGCAACATTCTTGTTCGTTAATTGCATGCTGCATATGTGTATGTTGGTTTGTGCAGAGAGACTTGTGCAATAGGCGCAGTGCATAATGGAATCAAATATAAATGCGTTTAATAAATTAACGCGATGGTAAGATGTGAGTTTCACCCAAGCACAAAGCAACATACTATCATGCATGATACAATGATGTCAATTGACAGTCATTCCGAAATGCTACGGAGGACTACGGAAATTTACGGCGTATAACGGAAATTTTATGTTATAGGAGAAGTTGCGCACCTTTGTAAGATATTTGCTACTGAACCGAAATTAACCGCGTGTTTGTAGACTTAACTTTTTTTTGGTTAATGACTAACCATAATTTTTGTACAGTAATTTACCTTCAATAACCAAAGAAAGTCTATGGATATATTTCAATATATGCTACTAATGCATGTATGCAGAGCTCCAGATAAGACGCTTAAAGTCGTAAAAAATTGAATTAAATTTAGTAAAAAAGTAGACTTAAATTCTGTGCGTACGGTTACACATTGGAAAAATAAAATAAGAATTCAAAATGTGTGATCATGCGTAAAACTCAATATCAATGCATATTATGTAAACATTTTATCAATGAGTTCCCACTCGTCTAGGCCCTCATTACAATTATGAAATCAACAGCACTTTAACGTTATTATGAATAACAGACCATCTTTACAACAGTCGAAAAGCCGAACGTTTTCCATTATCTGGTCCTTTTATCGCAAAAAGTCTGCTGTAACCCGGCAATTGTCATGAGCTCTTCTTAGACTATAAACCTAAATGCGGATGTGCCAAAAATTATATTTACCTGAAAAAAAAGAATTAATAATAGACTTTAAGGCTGGATTATTATAGAGTGTAAACCAAGATTTTGCTGAAAAAGTTATCTGGAACTTTGCATGTATGTTGAGAGGAAATCGATTACATAATTTCAAATTTACTAGAGTACAGTCCACTCTCGTTATCTCGAAGTCGGCGGGAACAAGAAAAAATATCGAGATAACGAGAGTTCGAGATATCCGATTCGGCGTTTTCAAAGAAAAAATGAGACGAAAATTTACCTTGTTTTTAGCATCTAAATACCTGCTAAGTGGTCTAACTAAAGCCGTCACCGTGTGGCATAATACTCTCTACCTGATATATACGCGTTTTTACGAGGTAAGATTAATTTTGCTATTTAATTGCTTAAGTATTACAAAATTGCATGAACACATGCGGTTATAATTGTTCTAAACTGTCGAGTAAACATCCGGTAATGTTTCTAATTAAAATAATGATGCAATTGACGTCCAATCAAGACGAGGGTTTTCCATCTGAACATGCGTAAATCACGTTCCGGAATACTGAACTGTACATGTACATTTTGTAGTTTGAAATATTCTTTCAAGTTAGCCATGATAATGAGTTTTGGAGAACAACATTCTGTAAATTTGCAACGGTTTATATACGCAAAAATATAACTCAATGCATTTTGGAATGTTGTTTGTAAAAACAAGTAGTCTTTCGGCCTTTCGGCTTACTGTGTATTAATTGCAGTTAATATTGATGTTAAAAAGTGACAGTTAAAGTGACAGGCCTTACTCAAGTGTTAATCGCTAACGACATTATACATGTGTGATCAGTGATGCAATTAACGGATCAATTTCCTACCGCACAGTATGGGGAGCAGCCGGGCGAAGCGGGAGGTGAATTATCAAAGACAATTTTTCTCACCTTTTGCCGACTCTGAGGCAGTTATTCGCACTTCGAGATAAACCACAGTAAATACGTGTTAAATCGGGACTGGGGACACAATTTTATATCGACATATCGAATTATTCGACATAACGGAAATCGAGATAAGCGATGTTTATTTATATAGACAAAGAAGGCAAAAAAATGGGACATTGAGCTTACTTCGACATATCGAGAATATCGAGATATCCGATGTCGAGATAACGAGAGTGGACTGTACTTTTATATTGCACCACATAAAATGCTTTAAAACTATAATATTGAAGTGCACATATAAACTTTATTATAGATGGGTAGGTATTTCGTGTCAATCTCTTTCACATATGAAAGAGCTGTTGGTCATGCTGCTTTAAGTACATATAGATGCATGACACAATTTAGATTAAGCAAAATAAAACACTAGGTATTTGCCAAGAGTCAAATATATACGAGCAGTAAGAGCGTAATCGTGCACAGCGAGACTTACTCATGTAGAATTGAAACTCTTATTGCTTTCTTTCGAAATAATTTAATGTGTCCGATCTAATATGCAATATGCCCGGTGTTTTTTTTGCGGATTAATGTTCCGTTTTAGATCCATAATTAACGAATGCCTCAATATTTTCAAAAATTAACACCGGAATAATGTTCACCGACATTTTTTCATACAGATTGGATATAAATATTATAGAGCTTAACAAAAAATACATTAAGCCCTGTTCTCCCGGCACACGTGCTGGACACACAGGTGGTTAGCGTGTGGCTATGATAATAATTAGTGAAAACAACTTTTTGAATGATAAATAATCATATTAAAACGAAAAATCAAATTTTCTATAAAAAAAATCACTACCGTTTTATATATAACAAGGTATCCAACTCGAAATCATCCGAAAACGGGGTGCATCGTTTTGAGCAGCCATTACTAAATTAATTTTGCAGCGATTTTCATGACCCGGTCTTATTCAACGCAGAAATGAATTTCCTTTTAGGAAATGTATATACATATTGTTATATTTCTACACATGCTGGGTCAAATTTTAAGAAATAAAGCTATACATAATTCGCTTGACCCAGTTGTGATCGATCAGACCGTATTTATGAATTAAATCTCCAGTTGTAAAGACACAACTCCGCATTGGAGCAATGAAATCACTCTTGTGTTTAAAATGTCAGTTGGTTGAAATGTATGTAAACAAAGGTTTGAAAATGCGCTGGACAGTTAGTTTTGATGCATAATTCTACGGCAAGCACGGTAAGAATGTTTTTTTCATACGTTTTATTGAATTATGGTATCGAGGTTCGTGAACTTTGCAGGGAAAATGCCCATTTCCCCGTGAAGATTTCAGTCATGAATACTGTCTGATCGATCACAGCTGGGTCACGCGAGTTGTGTATCGTGTTATTTCTTAAAAGTTGACCCAGTATTTGTAAAAATATTGCAAGACATATACATTTCCAGAAAGGAAATTTATTTCTGCGTTGAATAAGACCAAGATCGTGAAAATCGCTGCAAAATTGATGAAGTAATGGCTGTTTAAAACGATGCATCCCGTTTTCGGATGATTTCGAGTTGGATACCTTGTTGAATATATATTTAACTTATTTTTTTTAAGAAAAGTTGATTTTTCGTTATAATATGATTACTTATCATTCCAAAATATGTTTTCACTTACTAGTATTATAGCCACACGCTAACCACCCGTAGCTGGACACTTTTAAAAAACACTATACAAATTCAAGTACTTATGCACTTAATTGATTGTAAACAATGACGGTTGAAATCCGTGCGTGGGAATTTTTCTGGTAACCAAGAGCGACGTCAACGTTCATGACAAACCTGTTTATATGACATTTATTTATTGATTTTTTCCAACTTGATTGAAAATTATGTTTTATGATATTTTAAAAATGTAGATGAAGTAGTTGTTTTCTCAACGAGGAGTACAATAGTTGTACAGTACTAGACACGAGTACTTGTAACTTTCAGGTTTCTCTGTATACCACAGACATTATATAGTCATAAAATGATAAATATGTGTTTATAGAAATTGTAATTATAGCATGGTAAACAGACTAGAGAAATCTGAAAGTTTCACGCACAGGTCTGTGGCAATGGGGGTTTGGGCTACTTTATAAATATGAGGTCGATATGCAATGCACATCGGTAGATTACGTCTACTGTAATTATTTGGACTAGGGAAGGGCCACAATTCCAACTCATCAGCCCCGTTATGTTCTGAATAAAATACATGTATAATTTCTTGAGTGCCAATTGCATCTTACAAATATCAAAAACATTCACGGCAGTCAATTCATTGTGTAAACTTACTGGTCTTCATGGCAATAATGGACGTATTTAGTTTAATGGAGATTATATAACGAAGGGAACTAATTCAGCTTATTCAGTTTACTAGTCAAAATGATTCGGATGTTTTCGCTTTTTTTTCCGAAAAGTAATTTATTCAACATACGGAAAATAAACGCGCGCCACCTGATGTCATAATTTAGTAACTTGCATTTTGCTTACTGCCTGTTGCTAACTGCCGTTGTTAATGACGCTTAGTGGCAAAACCGATTATGACTGGTTTCAGGAATAATGAACACACAAACATTGGATAGTCACCAAGCATGTTGAAACAATCATCAAGTATAACCGATAGAGAACAAGCATGTTGGAACTGTCATGAAGCATGTTAGAATAAACATCACGCATAATGTAAATATTATTCATGAATGATGTAATGTTGCAGCAATCATCAAGTATAAACGAATAGACAACAAGCATGTTGGAATTGTCATAAAGCAAATTAGAATAAGCATCAGTCATAATGTAAATATTCACCACGAATGATGTAACTTTTACCTAAATATCCTTCCATAGACATGTGTTGTTACTAAAATAGACATAGAGATTTGAGCATTGGGAGTGACCTAATCATACTGTGCTTTAGCAGTATTACGGAATACCGTTAGTGCCATCGTGGTTACACATTAAAATCCAGAGGGCGAGAACGCGAGAACGCGATAGTACGATGGCGACAATGTGACAATACGATGATGACAGGGTGACAATACGATGGCGACAATGCGATAGTACGATGGCGACAATGCGAGAACGCGATAATACGATGACGACAATCAGACAGTGCGATGACGACAGTGCGACAATACGATAGCGACAGTGAGATAGTACGATGGCGACAATACTACTGTTCGATAGTGCGATAATACGATGACGACAGTGCGAAAATACGATGACGACAGTGCGACAATACGATGGCGATAGCCGACAGTGCGATAGTACGATGGTGCCAATGCGATAACGCGATAGTATGATGGCGGCAATTCGAAAATGCGATGGCGACAGTGCGACAATACGATGGCGACAATGCGATAGAACGATGGCGACATTGCGATGATACCACGGCGACAGTACGATATGACTATCGCATTGTCGCCCCCGTACTATCGCACTGCCGCCATTGTATTGTCGCACTGTTGCATTGTCGTCATCGTACTAGCGCGTTTTCGCAATCGTACGAACGCATTGTCGCCATCGTATTGTCGCACTGTCGTCATCGTACTTTCGCGTTCTCGCATTCTCGCCCTCTGGATTTTAATGAGTAACCACGGTGGCCCTAACGGTATTTTGTACAGTAAAGTGCGTAAAATCTGGTTTGGAATAACAATTTATATGCCGAAAACAGATGTTGAAAACCCGACTTTGTTTTATAAGTAGTAGTCTAAATATACAATGAGTTTTCCGAGCATTAAATAAACATATTAAAATAAAATTCATGTTCGTATCAGTTGAAGTTCTTGTTAATAGTAGAAGCAAAGAACACAATAAAAAGCTGATTGGGCTTACTAATTTGAGGCAAGAAAAAACACATCGCGCTATTATATATAACATATAACGCGCATCCGCAAAGTTCGAGCGCCCGTCTCGGTGCCGTCGTTTCCGGTGAAAGTTTCGCACAGGAGCTACCGAGTTTGGATATGAGACCACGAATCATGGCTTGACTTTATATATCAGTCAGCGTAGTACCTGACCAGACTGCGCGGTTGGACAAGCTAGGATGGACCAACTTTGGCCGCATATGACATAAGACCCATTTTCGCATGACGCGGGTCATCTGACCTTTATAATGTGTATATAGCTTTGAATGGAATTTGCACATAGTTTTTGGCATGGACTTATTGTTATGTTAATGTGTTGCACGCTTTCAAAAGCAGAGGGCATATATAAGATCAATTATACTACGGAGTTCATTTTCTGTTGCAAAATGAAATGCAATAAAGATTGTTACTCAGCGGTGTGTACAGTATGACAGCTTTGTCTGTCTGCGATGCATTTATACTGGTTCTAAGCTGGCATACTCACCAATTGGACTCAACCATCTGCTCGAACAAGAAATGATAAGTTCTACCAGCATAAACCTTTAATTGTAATTCATTTTAAAAATATTCATGTTATTTATATTATTCAATTTATTATTCAAAATTATAATTATTATTTCCTTTATTGTTGTTTTTCGCATTAAGAAACTTATTCGGCTTACGAAACTGAAAAATCCCATTGGAAAAAATCCCATGGGAGGAAAAAATCCCATGGGAGGAAAAAATCCCATGGGAGAAAAAAAACCATGGGATTTAAAAAACCCATGGGATTATTTTTTTTTTTTAAACACGACTAAACGCATTAAAATATCGTAGTTGTTCATCATTTCATAAAATATGATGTTTCTGAAAGTTTCATGAATAAATCTCTCAAAATAAGAAAAAAATCCCATGGGATTTTTTTCTCCCATTTTAAAATGGGATTTTTTTATTACTATATATATTTATATATAATTGGCATAAAACCAATATACAGTCCTTAAATAACGTTAAAATACTTGCAAACGAAAATAAAACACGTTTTTTAAAATGTTCAAAATCCCATGGGATTTTTCTCCCATTTGCAAATTATGGGAGAAAAAAAATCCCATGGGAGAAAAAATCCCATGGGAAAATCGAAAATCCCATGGGAACCCCAACTTTGCTTATAAATTTCATAGTGAAGAAAACGCGTTTTTTGAGTGAAAATAACCAATTATTAATCAACGATAAGACTTTTATCGCATACTATGTCTCAAAGTAGCAAATCTTTAAGAAAAAGGGTACTTAAGTTTGCGAAATTTCGGTTTCGCAAAGTTTTTCCGGTGGCCGTTTATAAAAGTCTTCATGTTGGTATGTGAGGTCTCATGTTTAGGTCTTCATGTGTGTACATAAAGAAATATATATTTTAGATGTAACCTACATGCCACCAAATATTTCAATGTTCTCTGTGCTACAAATATTCAAATTTTCAGTTTTATTTGCATTATTATTATGACGTGGTGTTGAAAGTGCAAAATATTTTGTTGCATATTTTGGCCAGGGAATAGTCATAATAAAACTAACAATACTTTACATATTTGCATCTTTTTATTTTCTTTTAATTTAAAACACTCTATTTTGAAATGATTTGGTTTCCTGTTTAGTTACACCTCAGAAAGCTAAGATTTTAAGGATGTTTATTGGAGTCTCTGGGTCGGTAACTCTGCACAATATTGATATGTGGTAATCTACTTTTACATCTCTCAAGCGATAAAATTAAAAATGAAACATGTCATCAAAACATTTTTGATTGTTTTGTTAGATCAATATTGTAGTTGTCTGCAGACTGGCTGACAGGAAAGTGTGACTTGTACAATGGTAAATTACTCATTTCAGACTAGTCGGTCATAGGAATTTTACACCCCTTTATACTCCTTGTAAATAGCATTAGTTATTAGACACCATACAGTATTGCTGCAGCAAAAATATAATTTTGCATTTTTTCTCCCAGTTTAATTGTACCGGCCAATTGACTAGTACATATATAGCATACACAATGGGAGTGGTGTTAATTGTTGTTGTAAATATACTTTCCTTGTCAGGTGCTTATGAATAATTGGACTTTACAATGAAATATACTTTCCTTGTCAGGTGCTTATGAATAATTGGACTATACAATTAGAAAAGTAAAACAAAATTGCTTTGCACTTTTATCAAGTCGAATTAAATTCCTTACTTTCTTAGTGATAACTTCCCTCTTGTTTTTGTTCAAAGATGATTGTTCAAAATTTTAAAGCATTATAATCAAGTGAAAAATTGTGTTGACAACTTACACCATTTTTATACTAGGTTGCAAAATTTGAAGTCACATCACAGTACATGTAGTATGAACTTTTAATTTTTGGTGAATTTTGAATCAACAAATTGAATTATTACTATTCAATATAAAAATGTTATCTTAGTATGCATGCAGTTCTAAATACTGTAAGGGTTGAATTTAAAATTGATACAAATTCACATACTTTAGTAAACCTATCTGTTTGTATACATTTGAAATCAATCTGACTATGCAACCATTTGCTAATTTTACAACAAAAGTGTAAACCAATAATCGGTAAACTTTGTCTGTGATGTCTTTTAAAGCATCAACTGTTCAATTAGTTTATGATCTGAGGAGCTAAAATGTCAAATTCGTCCTATACCACAATCAGAAGCAAAGTGGGTATGTGTAAACAGCATTAAAACCGGAACAGCCGGTGAGTAACTGGCAGACTGTTCAGGTTTTATGCTGTTTGCTGCTCATCATTACATGTATCTAAGGGTTTGAAATAAAGCCTTAAAACTTGAACTTAGTAAGAAAGATATTTAATTAAATACAACTTTCTACGGGACTACAAACATGTCAAAATACGTATCTAAGTTGTGAAGGGCTAAAAGTCAAATTCGACCCTATACCACAGTGGTTATTGAAGACGCCACATTGAAGGTGAAATCAGATAACACTAAGAAACAACGATGGTTGTTTGCCACCGGGCTATATTTGTCATAATGGTACATGTACAGGTAGTTTTTCATCAACTCTGTTCTATTATACATGTATGTGACATTTTTACTGCAAAATAATCAATTGAGGGTCAGTGTTTGGTTTCAGTTATTGAACATGAAGTTATAATATGCGAACAATTAGAAAAATAAATCTACAAAGATGAACTGCTTCTTTAAATACGCAACATGTCGGTTATCATCTTTCTCCAAAAATAAAGACTTCTGAAAAAATAAATGTAACAGGTGTAATGGTTTCAGTTATGGATTTATCATCAATTTAAATAGATAATTATAAAGCTATTATAAAGCTTTTCGTTGCAAATATGTCTATTTCTTACATACTGGTACATGCTATGTAAACTAATAGGGAATTTTGGTATTTGCGTAACTTAACGAAATCAACAATAAAGCGCTGTTTATGTCAGAGACAAGCGCAAACTTTTTTATGTTACTATTTTAATAAAAACGTATCGATGCCACCGTTTTGTTGGCCTGCAGTTTTATTCATAATACATGGGGGATTTCGGTACCCGCTCGTTGTCAGAAAGCGTGTAAAACAAAACTCCAGTTAAAAAGCGCAATTCGTGTCAAATACATGTAGACAAAAAGTTTCGTTAGTATTTTCGCAAAACAAATGGGTAAACGCCAGTGTAATTGTATTAATTTATTAATAATACCACCATTACACGTAATAACCGGTTAGATTCTGGTAGGGGCGCAAGCATTTGGGAGCGTGTTTAAAGTACCGAAACATCTGTTATACACAGCTTATGTTCTTTATAGATTTACATTGTTTTGCAATCGCATAATAAATATGTGACACAAATCTCTTTTACCAGTGAGCCACGTGACTAAGTGGGTGGGGCGATCATCGTCCAGGCGATATGTCAATTGGCTACTTGGCTTCAATCGACGGGTGCAACAGTTAGGAAAAATTATCTCTGCCCAATCAAATTAAAGTATTGGTCAATCAATGTTTATCTGTTAAAAAAAGAGTATTCGAATTTCGATTTCTCAAATTGGCATATGTCTCCCGAAGTATTCTGGCAATACCGGCAACATCGGGTCCGTCTGAGCGCTTTTTTTAGTCGGACGGCTTGGTACTGACCAAGCTAAGGAACAGACTTAGTCGATGCAATTATTTTCATAAACAAGAACCTTAGGTAAGTGCATCTTAGTAAATACAAATGAAATTAAACTGAATGTATTAAATGTATTTAGAATGTACAGTATATATCGTAGTTGTTTTGTTTTAGTTTTACGATGTGTGTGTGTGTGTTTTTGTGTGTGTGTGTGTCTGCGTGCGTGCGTGCGTGCGTGCTTGCGTGTGTGTGTGTGTGTTTTAAGACAATAACGTATTTTGCGACATTAATATTGTTTTTATAAATAAAATAAATGACATAAAGAAATAATATAAATGCGTTATATTGTGTGTTTTTTATTCTGTAAACAGTGCACATTGAGTATTCACAGTGTTGTGATGATGGTAACAGCCTTATGTAGTTTACGAACAAAAGAATACGGATAGCAAGATATATTCGGATAGCGGATGCGGTTATCTGGATACCGATTTCGGATACGATTCCCATCCCTATTAAAACTAGATACCGTAATTAATCTAAGTTTTCAGGTACTTTTATAATATATTTTATTTGCGTGTCCCAAAATTTAGAAACAAAACAAAGAAACCCAAATACAATGTCTCAAAAGAAAGAGACACATTGAAAATATACCTTTTTCACTGAATGTTTATATATACTTTTGCATTGTGTCATCAATGAATTACAGCTTGCTCTTGCATTTACCACACGTAAATTACTTACGATATGTTGTGATGGGTTGATAAAATTGAATTGTGTTTGACTTTGTTTCCCGAAAGCTGTACTTTGAACACAGAGAACGATGACAAGCATTAGAAAGATTTTAGTAAGGATTGTTAATTTTCACCCAATCAGACTCTGGCAATTTTGATTTCATTTCATTTAAAGCAATAAATTTGTGCGCAGTAAAGTTTGTACCATAGATGTTGATAATTTATTCAATATGTGTTGAAATTGTAGCATTCGCTATCCCAGCGGGAACCAGTCGGTCGTGACAGGAACCAGACGAGAGGCCGTTTTGACTGAAAACCGGCTCGATTGCTGGCTCGGCGGAAATACGGGGAGTTGCAGATTGGCTTCAACGAGGTAAAGACGCCATTTGTTTCTATCTAAGAAGCTTATTTCAGATAAAATACAAGTTGTAAGTCCCCTAACCAGTGGTAAAAGGTGGCCCAATACCTTACTATTCGACCATAATGGCGCTGCGAGAACTTTCTTTTTAATTGCTACAGATTTCACGGTGGAAAACTTGGGGATGTTGCCCCGGTGGATTTGAGTGAAAATTTGTGGCAAAGAAGAAAGGTGGTTCGAACCTGAGCGGAGGGTGGTTGGTGTTATGGTTAAAGTCTGGTGTATTTCATCAGTTAGGGCGACTGTTGGTGTAATGGTTTACATCTGGTGTATTTCACAAAAGCTGTTGAGATCCAATTTGGAGTAAATTGGTGGTTAGAAAGACTTTAAAAAATAAATAAATTAAATTATTTTTCTTTAGTCCCTTTTTGTAGTAAATTGGTATTTACAGGTCTGACCGGGCGTAATTCCCCTTGCATAGCACACATTTTTCTCCCCAAAGATCAGAAAATCTTGTAAATTGTAAATATTGTGGCCAAAATTGTTGTTTTAAACATGGCATTGTTTTGCGGTATTTTGTTGTAAATTGTCTTACACATGATGTGTTATGTCCTGTGTTGTTTAAATTTCTCTGAAAGTCACACTCAGTTGGCTTGTATTGTTTAAAAATAGACCTTGTGATATTTGCGTACATACTTGTGTAGTATTTCTATAAAACTACAAATTGAAGAAAATCGTTTGCATGGGTGTGGCCCTTAGTTAAAGGAATAATATTGATTTGAATGCATGTCCGGGAGACAATTTGATATTTTATTGTAAAAATCTGATGTTTTACATAAAAATGTGCCAGTTTCTATGAAATAATTTGAATTTCTAAGTGCATTATTTACATTCATTTCTAGTTAATCTTTTCCTGAAACATCCAAGTATTTCTTGGAATACAGCCGGCAAAATATATAATAAGTTTTAATACTATTGATTACTGCAAATATTAAAAAATACAGTGATAATTTCTCTGTATTTAAAACACAGATAGGTAAATTACCAATAAAGTAACATATTTCTGGACAAGTGGAATTTCAGATAAAATTTAGAAATTATTCTTTGAATGCAGTAATTAAATAGGCGATGCATTGATTCAAGTGATTTTCCATCACATTTGGAGATTTATTTTAAATAAAAGACATTTGACGGAAAGTGTCGTCCCATATTAGTAAATATTTGAAATTTTTGTTTGAAGGAAAGTGTCGTCCCATATAAGTAAATATTTGAAAATTTTGTTTGAAGGCGAGTGTCGTCCCATATTAGCATATAATTAAAAAATTTGTTTTCGAGGAAACTGTCGTCCCATATTAGCATATAAATAAAAATTAAAAAACATAGAAAAAAATAAAATTGTTTTGAAGAAAGTGTCGTCCCATATGAGTATATAATTAAAAAATTTGGTTTTGAAGAAAGTGTCGTCCCGTATTAGCAATTAGGCATTGCATTTAAGTGGTTTTTCATCAAATTTAGAGTAAAAAAAAATTAAATAAGATATTAGGCGGAAAGTGTCGTCCCGGAGTAGCATATATATATATATATATATATATATATATATATATATATATATATATATATATATATATATATATATTAAATAAAAAATAAATACAAAAATATTTGTTGTTGTTTCACGATTCAAGAGATGAATTGTTTGAAGCTATATTATCATTGAATGTACATTGTTTTAAATATTTTGTAATTGTTTTTCATGCACGTGAAGTTTAATGTGAAATCGTGCATTGAAGTGATACTTTAATGGAAAAGTGCTTTGTAAATAACATTGACATGTATTTTAGTGAAACATAAATTGTGTGAGTTATTTGTATGAAGAGACACTTGTTAAGTACAAAAGTGGACATTTTAATAGTGTGACACTTTATTGAACTAGAAATATTATTTTCATATTGTGAAAGTTGATAGTGAGGTGATTTGAAATAAATCAAGATGAGTAAAACACCATTGACCGAATTTATAGTGAAGATGAGGGAATCACAAACTGGTCCGAGGTCGACTGCAGTGAACGGAGCGTCGAGTGGAACGATGACTACCTCTCATACAGGCGACGTAGCATCTGGCGAGGGTGGCAGTATTTCTGCTCCTGCAATGAGTGGCGTCAAAGTGAACTTTGTTCCGGCGCAACAACTAAAACAAATTGTCGGTGTCGGCGAGAAGATTTCCAAGCGGATGCATATGCTACGTATGTCCAAGGGAAATTTAACCCCGAAGAAGTTGAAGGAGGAGTTTGGAGGAAAAATGAACTCAACCATACTCGATCAAATGGATTTCGAGATAAACGAGATGTTGTTTGGAAGAAGCCCGGATCTCGAATCTCCAGAGTTAAAACCGAGGAAATTGGCGGATGTATTCTGTGAAGAAACGGATACAGAAACAGATGAGGAAGATAAACGGAGAACAAAAAGAGCTTCACACATGAAAGGAAATAAACATCAAGACACATCAGAAGATACAGAAGAGGAAATGCCAGTAAAACCAAAGGTCATGTCTAAAACGAAGAAATTGTTGAAAGTTACGAAGAGTAAAATTAAAACAAAACCTAAGAGAAAATGAGTGCCTGCGGAAACAACTGATCCATCTGAATCCGAGACAGACTCTTCGGATGAGGACGTATCTTTGCGCAAGGTGCCAAAAGGCTTCGACAAACAGTTGCGATTTGCGGGATCCAAAGATGGAAAAGGGGACGACTTTGACTCTTTTAAACTAAAATTCAAGAGTTATGCAAAGGCGTTCAGTTGGACCAATGAGGAATGCAAATATTGTTTGTGTTGGAGCCTACAAGGAGACGCCGCGAAGTATCATACTTTGATATCTTCCGGTACTGGTCCTCTCACTTACAAGCACCTCATGAAGAAGTTGGAGAAAAGGTTTGGAGGAAAGGAGTTGGTGGAGACAGAGCAAGCCCGATTCAACCAAGCGTGTCAAGAGCCAAACGAATCCCTTGAAGTGTGGGCCGATAGGGTGCAGATGCTATCTCTAAGAGCATTTAGGAAGATATCTGAAAAATATGCTGCTTCGCAGGCAGTCAAACCGTTTCTGCCTAGGACTAGAAAACATAGAAGCATCAAAAGACGTTTGTCTTAAACGTTTCAAAACCATTGATGAAGCCAAAGACTATGTGCATTACTATCTGCATATCGATAGTACGAATGCGAAGCCTAAGAGCTCGAGGCGTACTTCGCAGCGAGAGTCAGAGGAGGCGGTAAATGTCTTTGAGACCAGCATAGGCCGGCTTGATGAAAGGCTGAACCAAATCCAGAGCCAATTAAACAAGCAAATGGCATACAACAGGAGTGAAGGTGCTGGTGGTAGAGCCAATAGTGGTTATGGGCGTGGTACCAGTGGGTTCAACCAGATGGACAATACGCCAAATAGTGGTGGATATGGTCGTAGCGGAGGCTTTCAACCATGGAATAGTAACCGAAATCAAGCCGGTTATAGCGAAGGTGGTGGTTATAGAGGTCGAGGTGGTCCAGGTCGTCCAACAGAAAGAGGTGAAAGAAATAATGGTTGGGGAGGTCAACAAGAAACTGGTGAGAGACAGCCAGGCATCTATGATTGTTTCTTTTGTGGAGAGACCGGTCATATGAGATCAGATTGCGAGAAGTGGAAAGCGACACAAAAATGCTACGCATGCCTGGAAATGGGGCATGGGGCATCGCAGACCAGAGTGTCCTTATCGACAATCGGTAGGGCGTGCACCACGAGGTTTAAACGAGCGGGGGTCGGGCAATGGGGCTCCCGACTCATAGATGATGGCCCACAAACTATCAGAAAAGAGGGGGGAAGTATTTCTTCCTCCAGGTGTGAGGATTCAAAGATAGGGTATGAGGAGAATGTCGATAGTTATGGAAAAGAGAGGCATACTTAGTCTTTAAAAACTGTGGATAGAGGTGGAGGGCGAAAAATATCTGTAGGACAGACGGGATCAGGATCTCGTGGGAGTAGATCGGTTTGGCCGGTGCAATCGGGAGGAAGAGACGTGCGTTTCGTGAATGCGGAAACACAAACAGATGACAGGTCATCAGAGAGCTTGAGTAAGGCAAAGAGGATTGTTATGTCCCAAGTTGCTGAGTTGGAAGAGAAAAATATTGAAGTTAACCAACTGTCATCGGTATCCAAGTACAAAATACCAATTGAATTAAATGGTAAACCAGTGGAGACCGTGGTGGACACAGGCGCCGATGTGACAATCATCTCAGAAGAGCCAGGGAGGAAACATGTAAATGCAGATACCTTATCGCGGCCGCCTATGTCGGATGTGGTATGCAGCCATTATGTGATGGGAGCAAAACTTGAAGATTTGCCATGCTTCAAAGCAAATTGCCATTATTGTAAGAAAGCCCATGAAAACTGGGCAAGATTCACGGAGGAGGTGGATGAAGCAGTACCGTTGGGAGTAGGTATGCAATGTTTGAGGATCGCAGGAGGTGGTAGCACCAAAATTAATTGGGATAAAGAGGATAACACCAAGGTGGAAATAAATGGGTGCTCGTCTGAGGACGTATCCCTGGTGGAAATAAATAGGTGTTTGTCTGAGGACGTATTCCTGGTGGTCTTAAAGGGTGTTCCGGAGGGATCCAAATGTGGATCGGAAACATCCAATGTGAGTTCAACTTCTAATCAAGAAGGCGCCAAAAACTTAATTAGAGACTCACCGGTGCAGATATCTGATGGTGGTGGTTTTTCAGGGTCTGGAGAAAGTGGACCCGCAATTGTAAATATTGGAGTCGCTGCGCGTGACTCCGGGTGGTACAAATTAACAAAATAAATCCATCAGGCGATCCAGAATTGCAGGAGGTGGCTAAAGATGTACTGTTGGAGGAGGCAATGGAAGCACATATTGAACCAGTAATGGCAGGGGAGGAGTATGAGATGTTAGGCATTTATGCGAATGATACAGGTGGTCCAAGTTGTTGTGGGTTATCAATTAAAGATATGGTGGTAGCTCAAGACAAAGATCCTGATCTGGAGACTCTTCCGGAATGGAGGAGGAGGAGGATGTTGATGCGGAGGAGGTACAGCCAATGAAAGAAGAGGAGGAGAAGGATGTTGATGCGGATGAGGAACAGCCAATGGAATAAGAGGAGGAGGAGAGGCCGGCTGCGGCGAGTACTTCTCGCAGTAGTCGAGCCACGGAGCAGCCTGTTGTGCGCATAGATACAGCGAGGGTGGAGGAGAGGCCGGCTATTGCGAGTACTTCTCGTAGTAGTCGGGCCGAAGAGCAGCCTGCTGTACGTAGGGCGGCCGCGCCAAAGGTGGAGGTAGCTGGACCAAAGGGCCACAAATTCAAGAAGTGCCCCGTT
This sequence comes from Dreissena polymorpha, assembly GCF_020536995.1. Classification (NCBI taxonomy): domain Eukaryota; kingdom Metazoa; phylum Mollusca; class Bivalvia; order Myida; family Dreissenidae; genus Dreissena; species Dreissena polymorpha. The sequence continues at coordinate 73,436,192 of NC_068361.1, read as the reverse complement.
TTCTGGTGTTCAGAGAATTTTCACTACCGGAAGGCCCACGTTTTTGGTCATCATTACCCTACAGCCTTGGCCAGGGAGGATGACCCAGGAAGCGAAGATCGCCGGGCAAGAAGGGTGCAAGTCCGGGTGATGGCGTTGCGCTACTTGGCTATGGTTGTAGTGGGCCCGTTGGCAACGGTCGAGGAGTTGGTCCGTTACCTAAACAATGGACGGTTGATGGGGCGGGAAGAATGCTCTGTGGATGATTGGACTCGGCAGGTGGCGGTCGAGGTCGCGGAGGAGTTGGGGATGCCTGTCCCGGAGGTGTTTACGTGTGTTCCTCTGAACTCGCCAGGAGTGGTATTTCAATACCGCATTATGTTGGAGGTTATGAGTCTGTTGACTCTGGAGCAGCACGAAGAGTTTCTGGCTCACTTCTCGTCTGAACAGTGGTCTGATCCTGTTCAGGAAGGGATGGAAGCTGATGTCAGCAGTACTTCTGCTGATGGATGCCCAGACGAAGAAGTAGTAGTCGAGAAACGAATCGAGGATGAAGACGGGATCAGCAGTACTTCTGCTGATGCCCAAAAGGCCGTAATCGCGAGCGAGTCGTCGTCTGCATCGCCACGAAGAACTTGGCTTCCGGGTTACAGCCCGGAAGAGAGTGTCAACCGGTGGTGGACGAGGTCGTTGCGGAGGAGCCTGTGGCGCGGGAGGCGCTGCGTAGAGTGCGATTTACGCAGGTGGTCCCTTTCAATTTCTACAGCGTGGACTCTCATTTCCATTTGGACCGGCTGTGTGCCAGAATAGGGATAAGCCCAGTGAACTTCGCCAAGGCTGTACGTCGTGTGAGGCAGGAGGAGAATGTTGGACTGGACGGAGCAGTTGCCGTATGGTGCGATCCCTCCACATATCCTACGAAGCGCCAGGTGTCGCAGCTACGGGAAAGCAAGGTGGTGTCGGTGCTAGGGATTCACCCTGGCAAGGTGATTGAGGGAGATGTTGAAAAGTTGGCCACCATGCTCGATTCGTACGAGGTCGTGGGTTTAGGTGAGGTCGGGCTGGATGGCACCAAAGGTGATCCAGAACTTCAACGGAGGACGTTGGACGAGGCCATTACCCTATTAAAGGCTCGTCCACATCTGGTGCTAGTATTGCACTGCCGTCCAGGGCCTCGAGAGAGCATCATGAGCGCTTACTACGAGCTGTTTTACCGCTGCAAGGGGATACTTTCTCCTGCGCAGCGGATCCATCTGCATTGTTTTAACGGATCCCTCGAGGATGTCAGTTTGTGGTTGGGGTATTTCGCCAACACATACTTTGGTTATAGTCTGATGGTGGCCCGTAGAGATTTTTCGGAGGGCAGCAAGATGGCGTTGAGGCGGATCGATGGAGAAAGACTGTTGCTGGAGTCGGATGCTCCATACTTTCCGGCAGCCGGTGAGGAGCTGTCATCTCCCTCCTTTATTGGAGTGACGGCGCGGGAGGTGGCCAAGATCCGGGGGTGCAGATGGAGGGACATCTTGAAGCAGACGGCAGAAAATGCTCCACAGCTTTACTGGGCCTAGGCGGAGAAGAGGGAGTTTCTACTACATGTATTTCATGTACAGACGGAGGAGTTGTGAAACGATGGACATGGTACCACCGGTCCATATTTCGTTACATTGGGTGTCGGTACATTAAGGATGGATAAATTGTACACATGTACTTCAAGTGGAGGAAATGATCCTGGAGGAGGTTTATCAAATGTTGTATCTAAGTGTGTTCAATAACACAAGTACACATGTACTTCATGTGGAGGAAATGATCCTGGAGGAGGTTTATCAAATGTTGTATCTACGTTTGTTTAATTGAAAATGTGTAACCGCCTTACAAGAGAAAGTCGGGGGAAGTGTAGCATTCGCTATCCCAGCGGGAACTAGTCGGTCGTGACAGGAACCAGACGAGAGGCCATTTTGACTGAAAACCGGCTCGATTGCTGGCTCGGCGGAAATACGGGGAGTTGCAGATTGGCTTCAACGAGGTAAAGACGCCATTTGTTTCTAAGAAGCTTATTTCAGATAAAATACAGGTTGTAAGTCCCCTAACCAGTGGTAAAAGGTGGCCCAATACCTTACTATTCGATCATAAAATCGTGCAATTGCTGAAGCACTACATACCGCGAATATTATTGTTTTCTTAATACACACCCTAAATCTATTATCGAGTTAGACCTTGTTTTACACTGGTATACTTCCGTATTTACCCAAATAACGCTAACGGTAAAGTGATTTATCAAATAAATCTACCAGTTTTTATTACCGATATAAGGTTGCATCTGAGGTCATATCTTATAGTTTATTGTACTCGAGGAAAATACGTTTAAACTTGTTTAACGATCTGTCAATTGATAACCATAAAGTAAGATATCTAGATGGAAATTATAATTTTAATAAAGTCGTAAGCTATACTTTAATTGTAAAACCAAAAACTCTGGCCATTCGCTACACTTTAATTAATGTTTTAAAACAAAAACGAATGTATGAATGAAAATGGACTTTTCTTTGGATTAATATCTCTTTACAATTTTCGATTAACCAAAGATCTATCAATAAACGTTTGTTTATATAAATTTGGATTAACGAGCCGTTAAAATAAATGTTATGTTAGTTACATTGTTATAAATACTCAAGGCCCGTCCAAAAATATTTGTTTATTATAGTTTAACCACAAGCTGCACTTTCAAGCGATGCACATAATTTTAGCCAATTCATAAGTGTAAACTTATTCCGTAGACTTCATGCACAAACGAGTCGAATGTTTATGAATTTATTTTTAATGCATTGTATTACTGTTGTATACGCATTGGCAAGTAACAA